>NC_071546.1:15052409-15238156 GCF_026979565.1 Vidua chalybeata | reverse complement strand
AAATCCAAACGATCGAAGATGTGTCGCAGACCCAAGCTGCCCCCACCTCAAACCTGTGTTGCCCTGACAGTCCCAAGGGAACCCTACAAACTGTCATCAGGAACCTGGGCTGGCCACTTTTCTTTCTTAGGAAAAGGACCGTCTGTGTCTCCAGGGCCTGTGGCCCTGAAGTGGCCGGACCCTCTACAAATCCAACGATCGAAGATGTGTCGCAGACCCAAGCTGCCCCCACCTCAACCTGTGCTGCCCTGACAGTCCCAAGGAACCCTACAAACTGACATCAGGAACCTGGGCTGGCCACTTTTCTTTCCCAGGGAAAAGGTCCTGACTGTGTCTCCAGGGCCTGTGGCCCTGAGTGGCCGGACACCTCCAAATCCAACGATCGAAGATGTGTCGCAGACCCAAGCTGCCCCACCTCAAACCTGTGCTGCCCTGACAGTCCCAAGGGAACCTACAACTGACATCAGGAACCTGGGCTGGCCACTTTTCTTTCCCGGAAAAGTACCGGTCTTTGTCTCCAGGGGCTGTGGCCCTGAGTGTGGCCGGACACCCTCCAAAATCCAAACGATCGAAGATGTGTCGCAGACCCAAGCTGCCCCCACCCTCAAACCTGTGCTGCCCTGACAGTCCCAAGGGAACCCTACAAACTGACATCAGGAACCTGGGCTGGCCACTTTTCTTTCCCAGGAAAAGGACTGATCTGTTGCCTCCAGGGCCTGTGGCCCTGAAGTGGCCGGACCCTCCAAAAATCCAAACGATCGAAGATGTGTCGCAGACCCAGCTGCCCCCACCTCAACCTGTGCTGCCCTGACAGTCCCAAGGGAACCCTACAAACTGACATCAGGAACCTGGGCTGGCCACTTTTCTTTTCCAGGGAAAAGGACCGGTCTGTGGGTCTCCAGGGGCCTGTGGCCCTGAAGTGGCCGGACACCTCCAAAATCCAAACGATCGAGGATGTGTCGCAGACCCAAGCTGCCCCCACCTCAACCTGTGCTGCTGACAGTCCCAAGGGAACCCTACAAACTGACATCAGGAACCTGGCTGGCCACTTTTCTTTCCCAGGGAAAAGGCTGTTTTGCCTCCAGGGCCTGTGGCCCTGAAGTGGCCGGACACCTCCAAAATCCAACGATCGAAGATGTGTCGCAGACCCAAGCTGCCCCCCCCTCAAACCTGTGCTGCCCTGACAGTCCCAAGGGAACCCTACAACTGACATCAGGAACCTGGGCTGGCCACTTTTCTTTCCCAGGGAAAAGGACCGGTCTTGTGTCTCCAGGGGCCTGTGGCCCTGAGTGGCCGGACACCTCCAAAAATCCAAACGATCGAAGATGTGTCGCAGACCCAAGCTGCCCCCACCTCAAACCTGTGCTGCCCTGACAGTCCCAAGGGACCCTACAAACTGACATCAGGACCTGGGCTGGCCACTTTTCTTTCCCAGGGAAAAGGACCGGTCTGTGTCTCCAGGGGCCTGTGGCCCTGAGTGGCCGGACACCTCCAAAATCCAAACGATCGAGATGTGTCGCAGACCCAAGCTGCCCCCACCTCAAACTGTGCTGCCCTGACAGTCCCAAGGGAACCCTACAAACTGACATCAGGAACCTGGGCTGGCCACTTTTCTTTCCCAGGAAAGGACCGGTCTGTTGCTCCAGGGGCCTGTGGCCCTGAAGTGGCCGGACACCTCCAAAAATCCAAACGATCGAAGATGTGTCCGCAGACCCAAGCGCCCCCACCTCAAACCTGTGCTGCCCTGACAGTCCCAAGGGAACCCTACAAACTGACATCAGGAACTGGGCTGGCCACTTTTCTTTCCCAGGGAAAGGACCGGTCCTTGTCTCCAGGGCCCTGTGGCCCTGAGTGGCCGGACACCTCCAAAAATCCAAACGATCGAAGATGTGTCGCACCCAAGCTGCCCCCACCTCAAAACTGTGCTGCCCTGACAGTCCCAAGGGAACCCTACAAACTGACATCAGGAACCTGGGCTGCCACTTTTCTTTCCCAGGGAAAAGACCGGTCTGTGTCTCCAGGGGCCTGTGGCCCTGAGTGGCCGGACACCTCCAAAAATCCAAACGATAAGATGTGTCGCAGACCCAAGCTGCCCCCACCTCACCCTGTGCTGCCCTGACAGTCCCAAGGGACCCTACAAACTGACATCAGGAACTGGGCTGGCCACTTTTCTTTCCCAGGGAAAGGACCGGTCTGTGTCTCCAGGGCCTGTGGCCCTGAAGTGGCCGGACACCTCCAAAATCCAAACGATCGAAGATGTGTCGCAGACCCAAGCTGCCCCCACCTCAACCTGTGCTGCCCTGACAGTCCCCAAGGGAACCCTACAAACTGACATCAGGAACTGGGCTGGCCACTTTTCTTTCCCAGGAAAAAGAGCTGATCTTTGTCTCCAGGGGCCTGTGGGCCCTGAGTGGCCGGACACCTCAAAAATCCAAACGATCGAAGATGTGTCGCAGACCCAAGCTGCCCCACCTCAAACCTGTGCTGCCCTGACAGTCCCAAGGGAACCCTACAAACTGACATCAGGAACCTGGGCTGGCCACTTTTCTTTCCCGGGAAAAGGACCGGTCTGTGTCTCCAGGGCCTGTGGCCCTGAGTGGCCGGACACCTCCAAAAATCCAAACGATCGAATGTGTCGCAGACCCAAGCTGCCCCCCCTCAAACCTGTGCTGCCCTGACAGTCCCAAGGGAACCCTACAAACTGACATCAGGAACCTGGGCTGGCCACTTTTCTTTCCCAGGGAAAAGGCTGATCTTTGTCCTCCAGGGGCCTGTGGCCCTGAGTGGCCGGACACCTCCAAAAATCCAAACGATCGAGATGTGTCGCAGACCCAAGCTGCCCCACCTCAAACCTGTGCTGCCCTGACAGTCCCAAGGGAACCCTACAAACTGACATCAGGAACCTGGGCTGGCCACTTTTCTTTCCCAGGGAAAAGGCTGATCTTTGTCTCCAGGGGCCTGTGGCCCTGAGTGGCCGGACACCTCCAAAAATCCAAACGATCGAAGATGTGTCGCAGACCCAAGCTGCCCCCACCTCAAACCTGTGCTGCCCTGACAGTCCCAAGGGAACCCTACAAACTGACATCAGGAACCTGGGCTGGCCACTTTTCTTTCCCAGGAAAAGGACCGGTCTTGTCTCCAGGGCCTGTGGCCCTGAAGTGGCCGGACACCTCCAAAATCCAAACGATCGAAGATGTGTCGCAGACCCAAGCTGCCCCCACCTCAAACCTGTGCTGCCCTGACAGTCCCAAGGGACCCTACAAACTGACATCAGGAACCTGGGCTGGCCACTTTTCTTTCCCAGGGAAAAGGACGGTCTGTGTCTCCAGGGGCCTGTGGCCCTGAGTGGCCGGACACCTCCAAAAATCCAAACGATCGAAGATGTGTCGCAGACCCAAGCTGCCCCCACCTCAAACCTGTGCTGCCCTGACAGTCCCAAGGGAACCCTACAAACTGACATCAGGAACCTGGGCTGGCCACTTTTCTTTCCCAGGGAAAAGGACCGTCTGTGTCTCCAGGGGCCTGTGGCCCTGAAGTGGCCGGACACCTCCAAAAATCCAAACGATCGAGATGTGTCGCAGACCCAAGCTGCCCCCACCTCAAACCTGTGCTGCCCTGACAGTCCCAAGGGAACCCTACAAACTGACATCAGGAACCTGGGCTGGCCACTTTTCTTTCCCAGGGAAAAACTGATCTTTGCCTCCAGGCCTGTGGCCCTGAGTGGCCGGACACCTCCAAAAATCCAAACGATCGAAGATGTGTCGCAGACCCAAGCTGCCCCCACCTCAAACCTGTGCTGCCCTGACAGTCCCAAGGGAACCCTACAAACTGACATCAGGAACCTGGGCTGGCCACTTTTCTTTCCCAGGAAAAAGGCTGATCTTTGTCTCCAGGGGCCTGTGGCCCTGAGTGGCCGGACACCTCCAAAAATCCAAACGATCGAAGATGTGTCGCAGACCCAAGCTGCCCCCACCTCAAACCTGTGCTGCCCTGACAGTCCCAAGGGAACCCTACAAACTGACATCAGGAACCTGGGCTGGCCACTTTTCTTTCCCAGGGAAAGGACCGGTCTGTGTCTCCAGGGGCCTGTGGCCCTGAAGTGGCCGGACACCTCCAAAAATCCAAACGATCGAAGATGTGTCGCAGACCCAAGCTGCCCCCACCTCAAACCTGTGCTGCCCTGACAGTCCCAAAGGAACCCTACAAACTGACATCAGGAACCTGGGCTGCCAACTTTTCTTTCCCAAGGAAAAAGCTGATCTTTGTCTCCAGGGGCCTGTGGCCCTGAGTGGCCGGACACCTCCAAAAATCCAAACGATCGAGGATGTGTCGCAGACCCAAGCTGCCCCCACCTCAAACCTGTGCTGCCCTGACAGTCCCAAGGGAACCCTACAAACTGACATCAGGAACCTGGCTGGCCACTTTTCTTTCCCAGGAAAAGGACCGGTCTGTGTCTCCAGGGGCCTGTGGCCCTGAGTGGCCGGACACCTCCAAAATCCAAACGATCGAAGATGTGTCGCAGACCCAAGCTGCCCCCACCTCAAACCTGTGCTGCCCTGACAGTCCCAAGGGAACCCTACAAACTGACATCAGGAACCTGGGCTGGCCACTTTTCTTTCCCAGGAAAAAGCTGATCTTTGCCTCCAGGGGCCTGTGCCCTGAGTGGCCGGACACCTCCAAAAATCCAAACGATCGAAGATGTGTCGCAGACCCAAGCTGCCCCCACCTCAAACCTGTGCTGCCCTGACAGTCCCAAGGGAACCCTACAAACTGACATCAGGAACCTGGGCTGGCCACTTTTCTTTCCCAGGGAAAAGGACCGTCTGTTCCTCCAGGGCCTGTGGCCCTGAGTGGCCGGACACCTCCAAAAATCCAAACGATCGAAGATGTGTCGCAGACCCAAGCTGCCCCCACCTCAACCTGTGCTGCCCTGACAGTCCCAAGGGAACCCTACAAACTGACATCAGGAACCTGGGCTGGCCACTTTTCTTTCCCAGGGAAAAGGACCGATCTTTGTCTCCAGGGGCCTGTGGCCCTGAAGTGGCCGGACACCTCCAAAAATCCAAACGATCGAAGATGTGTCGCAGACCCAAGCTGCCCCCACCTCAAACCTGTGCTGCCCTGACAGTCCCAAGGGAACCCTACAAACTGACATCAGGAACCTGGGCTGGCCACTTTTCTTTCCCGGGAAAAGGACTGTCTTTGTCTCCAGGGGCCTGTGGCCCTGAGTGGCCGACACCTCCAAAAATCCAAACGATCGAAGATGTGTCGCAGACCCAAGCTGCCCCCACCTCAAACCTGTGCTGCCCTGACAGTCCCAAGGGAACCCTACAAACTGACATCAGGAACCTGGGCTGGCCACTTTTCTTTCCCAGGGAAAAGGACCGGTCTGTGTCTCCAGGGGCCTGTGGCCCTGAAGTGGCCGGACACCTCCAAAATCCAAACGATCGAAGATGTGTCGCAGACCCAAGCTGCCCCCACCTCAAACCTGTGCTGCCCTGACAGTCCCAAGGGAACCCTACAAACTGACATCAGGAACCTGGGCTGGCCACTTTTCTTTCCCAGGGAAAAAGCTGATCTTTGCCTCCAGGGGCCTGTGGCCCTGAGTGGCCGGACACCTCCAAAAATCCAAACGATCGAAGATGTGTCGCAGACCCAAGCTGCCCCCACCTCAAACCTGTGCTGCCCTGACAGTCCCAAGGGAACCCTACAAACTGACATCAGGAACCTGGGCTGGCCACTTTTCTTTCCAGGAAAAGGCTGATCTTTGCCTCCAGGGGCCTGTGGCCCTGAGTGGCCGGACACCTCCAAAAATCCAAACGATCGAAGATGTGTCGCAGACCCAAGCTGCCCCCACCTCAAACCTGTGCTGCCCTGACAGTCCCAAGGGAACCCTACAAACTGACATCAGGAACCTGGGCTGGCCACTTTTCTTTCCCAGGGAAAAGGACCGGTCTGTGTCTCCAGGGGCCTGTGGCCCTGAGTGGCCAGACACCTCCAAAAATCCAAACGATCGAAGATGTGTCGCAGAGACCCAAGCTGCCCCCACCTCAAACCTGTGCTGCCCTGACAGTCCCAAGGGAACCCTACAAACTGACATCAGGAACCTGGGCTGGCCACTTTTCTTTCCCAGGGAAAAGGACCGGTCTGTGTCTCCAGGGGCCTGTGGCCCTGACTGGCCGGACACCTCCAAAAATCCAAACGATCGAAGATGTGTCGCAGACCCAAGCTGCCCCCACCTCAAACCTGTGCTGCCCTGACAGTCCCAAGGGAACCCTACAAACTGACATCAGGAACCTGGGCTGGCCACTTTTCTTTCCCAGGGAAAAGGACCGGTCTGTGTCTCCAGGGCCCTGTGGCCCTGACTGGCCGGACACCTCCAAAAATCCAAACGATCGAAGATGTGTCGCAGACCCAAGCTGCCCCCACCTCAAACCTGTGCTGCCCTGACAGTCCCAAGGGAACCCTACAAACTGACATCAGGAACCTGGGCTGGCCACTTTTCTTTCCCAGGAAAAAGCTGATCTTGCCTCCAGGGGCCTGTGGCCCTGAGTGGCCGGACACCTCCAAAAATCCAAACGATCGAAGATGTGTCGCAGACCCAAGCTGCCCCCACCTCAAACCTGTGCTGCCCTGACAGTCCCAAGGGAACCCTACAAACTGACATCAGGAACCTGGGCTGGCCACTTTTCTTTCCCAGGGAAAAGGACCGGTCTTTGTCTCCAGGGGCCTGTGGCCCTGAGTGGCCGGACACCTCCAAAAATCCAAACGATCGAAGATGTGTCGCAGACCCAAGCTGCCCCCACCTCAAACCTGTGCTGCCCTGACAGTCCCAAGGGAACCCTACAAACTGACATCAGGAACCTGGGCTGGCCACTTTTCTTTCCCAGGGAAAAGGACCGGTCTGTGTCTCCAGGGGCCTGTGGCCCTGAAGTGGCCGGACACCTCCAAAAATCCAAACGATCGAAGATGTGTCGCAGACCCAAGCTGCCCCCACCTCAAACCTGTGCTGCCCTGACAGTCCCAAGGGAACCCTACAAACTGACATCAGGAACCTGGGCTGGCCACTTTTCTTTCCAGGGAAAAGGACCGGTCTGTGTCTCCAGGGGCCTGTGGCCCTGAAGTGGCCGGACACCTCCAAAAATCCAAACGATCGAAGATGTGTCGCAGACCCAAGCTGCCCCCACCTCAAACCTGTGCTGCCCTGACAGTCCCAAGGAAACCCTACAAACTGACATCAGGAACCTGGGCTGGCCACTTTTCTTTCCCAGGGAAAACGACCGGTCTGTGTCTCCAGGGGCCTGTGGCCCTGAGTGGCCGACACCTCCAAAATCCAAACGATCGAAGATGTGTCGCAGACCCAAGCTGCCCCCACCTCAAACCTGTGCTGCCCTGACAGTCCCAAGGGAACCCTACAAACTGACATCAGGAACCTGGGCTGGCCACTTTTCTTTCCAAGGAAAAAGGCTGATCTTTGCCTCCAGGGGCCTGTGGCCCTGAGTGGCCGGACACCTCCAAAAATCCAAACGATCGAAGATGTGTCGCAGACCCAAGCTGCCCCCACCTCAAACCTGTGCTGCCCTGACAGTCCCAAGGGAACCCTACAAACTGACATCAGGAACCTGGGCTGGCCACTTTTCTTTCCCAGGAAAAAGGCCGGTCTTTGTCTCCAGGGGCCTGTGGCCCTGAGTGGCCGGACACCTCCAAAATCCAAACGATCGAAGATGTGTCGCAGACCCAAGCTGCCCCCACCTCAAACCTGTGCTGCCCTGACAGTCCCAAGGGAACCCTACAAACTGACATCAGGAACCTGGGCTGGCCACTTTTCTTTCCCAGGAAAAGGACCGGTCTTTGTCTCCAGGGGCCTGTGGCCCTGAGTGGCCGGACACCTCCAAAAATCCAAACGATCGAAGATGTGTCGCAGACCCAAGCTGCCCCCACCTCAAACCTGTGCTGCCCTGACAGTCCCAAGGGAACCCTACAAACTGACATCAGGAACCTGGGCTGGCCACTTTTCTTTCCCAGGAAAAGGACTGATCTTGTCTCCAGGGGCCTGTGGCCCTGAGTGGCCGGACACCTCCAAAAATCCAAACGATCGAAGATGTGTCGCAGACCCAAGCTGCCCCCACCTCAAACCTGTGCTGCCCTGACAGTCCCAAGGGAACCCTACAAACTGACATCAGGAACCTGGGCTGGCCACTTTTCTTTCCCAGGAAAAAGCTGGTCTTTGTCTCCAGGGGCCTGTGGCCCTGAGTGGCCGGACACCTCCAAAAATCCAAACGATCGAAGATGTGTCGCAGACCCAAGCTGCCCCCACCTCAAACCTGTGCTGCCCTGACAGTCCCAAGGGAACCCTACAAACTGACATCAGGAACCTGGGCTGGCCACTTTTCTTTCCCAGGGAAAAGGACCGGTCTGTTTCCCAGGGGCCTGTGGCCCTGAGTGGCCGGACACCTCCAAAAATCCAAACGATCGAAGATGTGTCGCAGACCCAAGCTGCCCCCACCTCAAACCTGTGCTGCCCTGACAGTCCCAAGGGAACCCTACAAACTGACATCAGGAACCTGGGCTGGCCACTTTTCTTTCCCAGGAAAAGGACCGGTCTGTGTCTCCAGGGGCCTGTGGCCATGAGTGGCCGGACACCTCCAAAAATCCAAACGATCGAAGATGTGTCGCAGACCCAAGCTGCCCCCACCTCAAACCTGTGCTGCCCTGACAGTCCCAAGGGAACCCTACAAACTGACATCAGGAACCTGGGCTGGCCACTTTTCTTTCCCAGGGAAAAGGACCGGTCTTGTCTCCAGGGGCCTGTGGCCCTGAAGTGGCCGGACACCTCCAAAAATCCAAACGATCGAAGATGTGTCGCAGACCCAAGCTGCCCCCACCTCAAACCTGTGCTGCCCTGACAGTCCCAAGGGAACCCTACAAACTGACATCAGGAACCTGGGCTGGCCACTTTTCTTTCCCTGGGAAAAGGACCGGTCTGTGTCTCCAGGGCCTGTGGCCCTGAGTGGCCGGACACCTCCAAAAATCCAAACGATCGAAGATGTGTCGCAGACCCAAGCTGCCCCCACCTCAAACCTGTGCTGCCCTGACAGTCCCAAGGGAACCCTACAAACTGACATCAGGAACCTGGGCTGGCCACTTTTCTTTCCCAGGGAAAAGCTGATCTTTGCCTCCAGGGGCCTGTGGCCCTGAGTGGCCGGACACCTCCAAAAATCCAAACGATCGAAGATGTGTCGCAGACCCAAGCTGCCCCCACCTCAAACCTGTGCTGCCCTGACAGTCCCAAGGGAACCCTACAAACTGACATCAGGAACCTGGGCTGGCCACTTTTCTTTCCCAGGAAAAAGGCTGTCTTTGTCCTCCAGGGGCCTGTGGCCCTGAGTGGCCGGACACCTCCAAAAATCCAAACGATCGAAGATGTGTCGCAGACCCAAGCTGCCCCCACCTCAAACCTGTGCTGCCCTGACAGTCCCAAGGGAACCCTACAAACTGACATCAGGAACCTGGGCTGGCCACTTTTCTTTCCCAGGGAAAAAGGACCGCTCTGTATCTCCAGGGGCCTGTGGCCCTGAAGTGGCCGGACACCTCCAAAAATCCAAACGATCGAAGATGTGTCGCAGACCCAAGCTGCCCCCACCTCAAACCTGTGCTGCCCTGACAGTCCCAAGGGAACCCTACAAACTGACATCAGGAACCTGGGCTGGCCACTTTTCTTTCCCAGGGAAAAGGACCGGTCTGTGTCTCCAGGGGCCTGTGGCCCTGAAGTGGCCGGACACCTCCAAAAATCCAAAACGATCGAAGATGTGTCGCAGACCCAAGCTGCCCCCACCTCAAACCTGTGCTGCCCTGACAGTCCCAAGGGAACCCTACAAACTGACATCAGGAACCTGGGCTGGCCACTTTTCTTTCCCAGGAAAAGGACCGGTCTTTGTCTCCAGGGGCCTGTGGCCCTGAAGTGGCCGGACACCTCCAAAATCCAAACGATCGAAGATGTGTCGCAGACCCAAGCTGCCCCCACCTCAAACCTGTGCTGCCCTGACAGTCCCAAGGGAACCCTACAAACTGACATCAGTAACCTGGGCTGGCCACTTTTCTTTCCCAGGGAAAAGGACCGGTCTGTGTCTCCAGGGGCCTGTGGCCCTGAAGTGGCCGGACACCTCCAAAAATCCAAACGATCGAAGATGTGTCGCAGACCCAAGCTGCCCCCACCTCAAACCTGTGCTGCCCTGACAGTCCCAAGGGAACCCTACAAACTGACATCAGGAACCTGGGCTGGCCACTTTTCTTTCCCAGGAAAAAGGACCGATCTTTGTCTCCAGGGGCCTGTGGCCCTGAGTGGCCGGACACCTCCAAAAATCCAAACGATCGAAGGATGTGTCGCAGACCCAAGCTGCCCCCACCTCAAACCTGTGCTGCCCTGACAGTCCCAAGGGAACCCTACAAACTGACATCAGGAACCTGGGCTGGCCACTTTTCTTTCCAGGGAAAAGGACCAGTCTGTGTCTCCAGGGGCCTGTGGCCCTGAAGTGGCCGGACACCTTCAAAAATCCAAACGATCGAAGGATGTGTCGCAGACCCAAGCTGCCCCCACCTCAAACCTGTGCTGCTCTGACAGTCCCAAGGGAACCCTACAAACTGACATCAGGAACCTGGGCTGGCCACTTTTCTTTCCCAGGGAAAAGAGCTGATCTTTGTCTCCAGGGCCTGTGGCCCTGAGTGGCCAGACACCTCCAAAAATCCAAACGATCGAAGATGTGTCGCAGACCCAAGCTGCCCCCACCTCAAACCTGTGCTGCCCTGACAGTCCCAAGGGAACCCTACAAACTGACATCAGGAACCTGGGCTGGCCACTTTTCTTTCCCAGGGAAAAGGACCGGTCTGTGTCTCCAGGGGCCTGTGGCCCTGAAGTGGCCGGACACCTCCAAAAATCCAAACGATCCAAGATGTGTCGCAGACCCAAGCTGCCCCCACCTCAAACCTGTGCTGCCCTGACAGTCCCAAGGGAACCCTACAAACTGACATCAGGAACCTGGGCTGGCCACTTTTCTTTCCCAGGAAAAATAGCTGATCTTTGCCTCCAGGGGCCTGTGGCCCTGAAGTGGCCGGACACCTCCAAAAATCCAAACGATCGAAGATGTGTCGCAGACCCAAGCTGCCCCCACCTCAAACCTGTGCTGCCCTGACAGTCCCAAGGGAACCCTACAAACTGACATCAGGAACCTGGCTGGCCACTTTTCTTTCCCAGGGAAAAGGACCGGTCTGTGTCTCCAGGGGCCTGTGGCCCTGAGTGGCCGGACACCTCCAAAAATCCAAACGATCGAAGATGTGTCGCAGACCCAAGCTGCCCCCACCTCAAACCTGTGCTGCCCTGACAGTCCCAAGGGAACCCTACAAACTGACATCAGGAACCTGGGCTGGCCACTTTTCTTTCCCAGGAAAAGGACCGGTCTGTGTCTCCAGGGGCCTGTGGCCCTGAAGTGGCCGGACACCTCCAAAAATCCAAACGATCGAAGGATGTGTCGCAGACCCAAGCTGCCCCCACCTCAAACCTGTGCTGCCCTGACAGTCCCAAGGGAACCCTACAAACTGACATCAGGAACCTGGGCTGGCCACTTTTCTTTCCCAGGGAAAAGGACCGGTCTTGTCTCCAGGGGCCTGTGGCCCTGAAGTGGCCGGACACCTCCAAAAATCCAAACGATCGAAGATGTGTCGCAGACCCAAGCTGCCCCCACCTCAAACCTGTGCTGCCCTGACAGTCCCAAGGGAACCCTACAAACTGACATCAGGAACCTGGGCTGGCCACTTTTCTTTCCCAGGAAAAGGACCGGTCTTTGTCTCCAGGGGCCTGTGGCCCTGAAGTGGCCGGACACCTCCAAAAATCCAAACGATCGAAGATGTGTCGCAGACCCAAGCTGCCCCCACCTCAAACCTGTGCTGCCCTGACAGTCCCAAGGGAACCCTACAAACTGACATCAGGAACCTGGGCTGGCCACTTTTCTTTCCCAGGGAAAAGACTGATCTTTGCCTCCAGGGGCCTGTGGCCCTGAGTGGCCGGACACCTCCAAAAATCCAAACGATCGAAGATGTGTCGCAGACCCAAGCTGCCCCCACCTCAAACCTGTGCTGCCCTGACAGTCCCAAGGGAACCCTACAAACTGACATCAGGAACCTGGGCTGGCCACTTTTCTTTCCCAGGGAAAAAGGCTGATCTTTTTCTCCAGGGGCCTGTGGCCCTGAAGTGGCCGGACACCTCCAAAAATCCAAACGATCGAAGATGTGTCGCAGACCCAAGCTGCCCCCACCTCAAACCTGTGCTGCCCTGACAGTCCCAAGGGAACCCTACAAACTGACATCAGGAACCTGGGCTGGCCACTTTTCTTTCCCAAGGAAAAGGACCGGTCTGTGTCTCCAGGGGCCTGTGGCCCTGAGTGGCCGGACACCTCCAAAAATCCAAACGATCGAAGATGTGTCGCAGACCCAAGCTGCCCCCACCTCAAACCTGTGCTGCCCTGACAGTCCCAAGGGAACCCTACAAACTGACATCAGGAACCTGGGCTGGCCACTTTTCTTTCCCAGGGAAAAGGACCGTCTGTGTCTCCAGGGGCCTGTGGCCCTGAAGTGGCCGGACACCTCCAAAAATCCAAACGATCGAAGGATGTGTCGCAGACCCAAGCTGCCCCCACCTCAAACCTGTGCTGCCCTGACAGTCCCAAGGGAACCCTACAAACTGACATCAGGAACCTGGGCTGGCCACTTTTCTTTCCCAGGGAAAAGGCCGGTCTTTGTCTCCAGGGGCCTGTGGCCCTGAAGTGGCCGGACACCTCCAAAAATCCAAACGATCGAAGATGTGTCGCAGACCCAAGCTGCCCCCACCTCAAACCTGTGCTGCCCTGACAGTCCCAAGGGAACCCTACAAACTGACATCAGGAACCTGGGCTGGCCACTTTTCTTTCCCAGGGAAAAGGACGGTCTGTGTCTCCAGGGGCCTGTGGCCCTGAAGTGGCCGGACACCTCCAAAAATCCAAACGATCGAGGATGTGTCGCAGACCCAAGCTGCCCCCACCTCAAACCTGTGCTGCCCTGACAGTCCCAAGGGAACCCTACAAACTGACATCAGGAACCTGGGCTGGCCACTTTTCTTTCCCAGGGAAAAGAGCTGATCTTTGTCTCCAGGGGCCTGTGGCCCTGAGTGGCCGGACACCTCCAAAAATCCAAACGATCGAAGATGTGTCGCAGACCCAAGCTGCCCCCACCTCAAACCTGTGCTGCCCTGACAGTCCCAAGGGAACCCTACAAACTGACATCAGGAACCTGGGCTGGCCACTTTTCTTTCCCAGGGAAAAGGACCGGTCTGTGTCTCCAGGGGCCTGTGGCCCTGAAGTGGCCGGACACCTCCAAAAATCCAAACGATCGAAGGATGTGTCGCAGACCCAAGCTGCCCCCACCTCAAACCTGTGCTGCCCTGACAGTCCCAAGGGAACCCTACAAACTGACATCAGGAACCTGGGCTGGCCACTTTTCTTTCCCAGGGAAAAGGACCGGTCTGTGTCTCCAGGGGCCTGTGGCCCTGAAGTGGCCGGACACCTCCAAAAATCCAAACGATCGAAGATGTGTCACAGACCCAAGCTGCCCCCACCTCAAACCTGTGCTGCCCTGACAGTCCCAAGGGAACCCTACAAACTGACATCAGGAACCTGGGCTGGCCACTTTTCTTTCCCAGGGAAAAAGGACCGGTCTGTGACTCCAGGGCCTGTGGCCCTGAGTGGCCGGACACCTCCAAAAATCCAAACGATCGAAGATGTGTCGCAGACCCAAGCTGCCCCCACCTCAAACCTGTGCTGCCCTGACAGTCCCAAGGGAACCCTACAAACTGACATCAGGAACCTGGGCTGGCCACTTTTCTTTCCCAGGGAAAAGGACCGGTCTTGTCTCCAGGGGCCTGTGGCCCTGAAGTGGCCGGACACCTCCAAAAATCCAAACGATCGAGGATGTGTCGCAGACCCAAGCTGCCCCCACCTCAAACCTGTGCTGCCCTGACAGTCCCAAGGGAACCCTACAAACTGACATCAGGAACCTGGGCTGGCCATTTTTCTTTCCCAGGAAAAAGGACCGGTCTGTGTCTCCAGGGCCTGTGGCCCTGAAGTGGCCGGACACCTCCAAAAATCCAAACGATCGAGGATGTGTCGCAGACCCAAGCTGCCCCCACCTCAAACCTGTGCTGCCCTGACAGTCCCAAGGGAACCCTACAAACTGACATCAGGAACCTGGCTGGCCACTTTTCTTTCCCAGGGAAAAGGACCGGTCTGTGTCTCCAGGGGCCTGTGGCCCTGAAGTGGCCGGACACCTCCAAAAATCCAAACGATCGAAGATGTGTCGCAGACCCAAGCTGTCCTCACCTCAAACCTGTGCTGCCCTGACAGTCCCAAGGGAACCCTACAAACTGACATCAGGAACCTGGGCTGGCCACTTTTCTTTCCCAGGGAAAAGGACCAGTCTGTGTCTCCAGGGCCTGTGGCCCTGAGTGGCCGGACACCTCCAAAAATCCAAACGATCGAAGATGTGTCGCAGACCCAAGCTGCCCCCACCTCAAACCTGTGCTGCCCTGACAGTCCCAAGGGAACCCTACAAACTGACATCAGGAACCTGGGCTGGCCACTTTTCTTTCCCAGGGAAAAGGACCGGTCTGTGTCTCCAGGGGCCTGTGGCCCTGAGTGGCCGGACACCTCCAAAAATCCAAACGATCGAAGATGTGTCCCAGACCCAAGCTGCCCCCACCTCAAACCTGTGTTGCCCTGACAGTCCCAAGGGAACCCTACAAACTGACATCAGAAACCTGGGCTGGCCACTTTTCTTTCCCAGGGACAAAAGCTCATCTTTTCCTCCAGGGGCCTGTGGCCCTGACTGGCCGGACACCTCCAAAACTCCAAACGATCGAAGATGTGTCGCAGACCCAAGCTGCCCCCACCTCAAACCTGTGCTGCCCTGACAGTCCCAAGGGAACCCTACAAACTGACATCAGGAACCTGGGCTGGCCACTTTTCTTTCCCAGGGAAAATAGCTGATCTTTGCCTCCAGGGGCCTGTGGCCCTGAGTGGCCGGACACCTCCAAAAATCCAAACGATCGAGGATGTGTCGCAGACCCAAGCTGCCCCACCTCAAACCTGTGCTGCCCTGACAGTCCCAAGGGAACCCTACAAACTGACATCAGGAACCTGGGCTGGCCACTTTTCTCTCCCAGGGAAAAAGGACCGGTCTGTGTCTCCAGGGGCCTGTGGCCCTGAAGTGGCCGGACACCTCCAAAAATCCAAACGATCGAGGATGTGTCGCAGACCCAAGCTGCCCCCACCTCAAACCTGTGCTGCCCTGACAGTCCCAAGGGAACCCTACAAACTGACATCAGGAACCTGGGCTGGCCACTTTTCTTTCCCAGGGAAAAGGACCGGTCTCTGTCTCCAGGGGCCTGTGGCCCTGAAGTGGCCGGACACCTCCAAAAATCCAAACGATCGAAGATGTGTCGCAGACCCAAGCTGCCCCCACCTCAAACCTGTGCTGCCCTGACAGTCCCAAGGGAACCCTACAAACTGACATCAGGAACCTGGGCTGGCCATTTTTCTTTCCCAGGGAAAAAGGACCGGTCTGTGTCTCCAGGGGCCTGTGGCCCTGAAGTGGCCGGACACCTCCAAAAATCCAAACGATCGACGATGTGTCGCAGACCCAAGCTGCCCCCACCTCAAACCTGTGCTGCCCTGACAGTCCCAAGGGAACCCTACAAACTGACATCAGGAACCTGGGCTGGCCACTTTTCTTTCCCAGGGAAAAGGACCGGTCTGTGTCTCCAGGGGCCTGTGGCCCTGAAGTGGCCGGACACCTCTAAAAATCCAAACGATCGAAGATGTGTCGCAGACCCAAGCTGCCCCCACCTCAAACCTGTGCTGCCCTGACAGTCCCAAGGGAACCCTACAAACTGACATCAGGAACCTGGGCTGGCCACTTTTCTTTCCCAGGAAAATAGCTGATCTTTGTCTCCAGGGGCCTGTGGCCCTGAAGTGGCCGGACACCTCCAAAAATCCAAACGATCGAAGATGTGTCGCAGACCCAAGCTGCCCCCACCTCAAACCTGTGCTGCCCTGACAGTCCCAAGGGAACCCTACAAACTGACATCAGGAACCTGGGCTGGCCACTTTTCTTTCCCAGGGAAAAGGACCACTCTGTGTCTCCAGGGGCCTGTGGCCCTGAAGTGGCCGGACACCTCCAAAAATCCAAATGATCGAAGATGTGTCGCAGACCCAAGCTGCCCCCACCTCAAACCTGTGCTGCTCTGACAGTCCCAAGGGAACCCTACAAACTGACATCAGGAACCTGGGCTGGCCACTTTTCTTTCCCAGGGAAAAGGACCGGTATGTGTCTCCAGGGGCCTGTGGCCCTGAGTGGCCGGATACCTCCAAAAATCCAAACGATCGAAGATGTGTCGCAGACCCAAGCTGCCCCCACCTCAAACCTGTGCTGCCCTGACAGTCCCAAGGGAACCCTACAAACTGACATCAGGAACCTGGGCTGGCCACTTTTCTTCCTCAGGAAAAAGTACCGGTCCGTCTCTCCAGGCGCCTGTGGCCCTGAAGTGGCCGGACACCTCCAAAAATCCAAACGATCGAAGATGTGTCGCAGACCCAAGCTGCCCCCACCTCAAACCTGTGCTGCCCTGACAGTCCCAAGGGAACCCTACAAACTGACATCAGGAACCTGGGCTGGCCACTTTTCTTTCCCAGGGAAAAGGACCGGTCTCTGTCTCCAGGGGACTGTGGCCCTGAAGTGGCCGGACACCTCCAAAATCCAAACGATCGAGGATGTGTCGCAGACCCAAGCTGCCCCCACCTCAAACCTGTGCTGCCCTGACAGTCCCAAGGGAACCCTACAAACTGACATCAGGAACCTGGGCTGGCCATTTTTCTTTCCCAGGAAAAAGGACCGGTCTGTGTCTCCAGGGGCCTGTGGCCCTGAAGTGGCCGGACACCTCCAAAAATCCAAATGATCGAAGATGTGTCGCAGACCCAAGCTGCCCCCACCTCAAACCTGTGTTGCCCTGACAGTCCCAAGGGAACCCTACAAACTGTCATCAGGAACCTGGGCTGGCCACTTTTCTTTCTTAGGGAAAAGGACCGGTCTGTGTCTCCAGGGGCCTGTGGCCCTGAAGTGGCCGGACACCTCTAAAAATCCAAACGATCGAAGATGTGTCGCAGACCCAAGCTGCCCCCAGCTCAAACCTGTGCTGCCCTGACAGTCCCAAGGGAACCCTACAAACTGACATCAGGAACCTGGGCTGGCCACTTTTCTTTCCCAGGGAAAAGGACCAGTCTGTGTCTCCAGGGACCTGTGGCCATGAGTGGCCGGACACCTCCAAAAATCCAAACGATCGAAGATGTGTCGCAGACCCAAGCTGCCCCCACCTCAAACCTGTGCTGCCCTGACAGTCCCAAGGGAACCCTACAAACTGACATCAGGAACCTGGGCTGGCCATTTTTCTTTCCCAGGGAAAAGTACCGGTCTGTGTCTCCAGGGGCCTGTGGCCCTGAGTGGCCGGACACCTCCAAAAATCCAAACGATCAAAGATGTGTCGCAGACCCAAGCTGCCCCCACCTCAAACCTGTGTTGCCCTGACAGTCCCAAGGGAACCCTACAAACTGACATCAGGAACCTGGGCTGGCCACTTTTCTTTCCCAAGGAAAATAGCTGATCTTTGCCTCCAGGGGCCTGTGGCCCTGAAGTGGCCGGACACCTCCAAAAATCCAAACGATCGAAGATGTGTCGCAGACCCAAGCTGCCCCCAGCTCAAACCTGTGCTGCCCTGACAGTCCCAAGGGAACCCTACAAACTGACATCAGGAACCTGGGCTGGCCACTTTTCTTTCCCAGGGAAAAGGACCGGTCTGTGTCTCCAGGGGCCTGTGGCCCTGAAGTGGCCGGACACCTCCAAAAATCCAAACGATCGAGGATGTGTCGCAGACCCAAGCTGCCCCCAGCTCAAACCTGTGCTGCCCTGACAGTCCCAAGGGAACCCTACAAACTGACATCAGGAACCTGGGCTGGCCACTTTTCTTTCCCAGGGAAAAGGACCGGTCTGTGTCTCCAGGGGCCTGTGGCCCTGAGTGGCAGGACACCTCCAAAAATCCAAACGATCGAAGATGTGTCGCAGACCCAAGCTGCCCCCACCTCAAACCTGTGTTGCCCTGACAGTCCCAAGGGAACCCTACAAACTGACATCAGAAACCTGGGCTGGCCACTTTTCTTTCCCAAGGACAAAAGCTCATCTTTTCCTCCAGGGGCCTGTGGCCCTGACTGGCCGGACACCTCCAAAACTCCAAACGATCGAAGATGTGTCGCAGACCCAAGCTGCCCCCACCTCAAACCTGTGTTGCCCTGACAGTCCCAAGGGAACCCTACAAACTGTCATCAGGAACCTGGGCTGGCCACTTTTCTTTCTTAGGGAAAAGGACCGGTCTGTGTCTCCAGGGGCCTGTGGCCCTGAAGTGGCCGGACACCTCTAAAAATCCAAACGATCGAAGATGTGTCGCAGACCCAAGCTGCCCCCAGCTCAAACCTGTGCTGCCCTGACAGTCCCAAGGGAACCCTACAAACTGACATCAGGAACCTGGGCTGGCCACTTTTCTTTCCCAGGGAAAAGGACCAGTCTGTGTCTCCAGGGACCTGTGGCCATGAGTGGCCGGACACCTCCAAAAATCCAAACGATCGAAGATGTGTCGCAGACCCAAGCTGCCCCCACCTCAAACCTGTGCTGCCCTGACAGTCCCAAGGGAACCCTACAAACTGACATCAGGAACCTGGGCTGGCCATTTTTCTTTCCCAGGAAAAAGTACCAGTCTGTGTCTCCAGGGGCCTGTGGCCCTGAGTGGCCGGACACCTCCAAAAATCCAAACGATCAAAGATGTGTCGCAGACCCAAGCTGCCCCCACCTCAAACCTGTGTTGCCCTGACAGTCCCAAGGGAACCCTACAAACTGACATCAGGAACCTGGGCTGGCCACTTTTCTTTCCCAAGGAAAATAGCTGATCTTTGCCTCCTGGGGCCTGTGGCCCTGAAGTGGCCGGATACCTCCAAAAATCCAAACGATCGAAGATGTGTCGCAGACCCAAGCTGCCCCCAGCTCAAACCTGTGCTGCCCTGACAGTCCCAAGGGAACCCTACAAACTGTCATCAGGAACCTGGGCTGGCCACTTTTCTTTCCCAGGGAAAAGGACCGGTCTGTGTCTCCAGGGGCCTGTGGCCCTGAAGTGGCCGGACACCTCCAAAAATCTAAACGATCGAGGATGTGTCGCAGACCCAAGCTGCCCCCACCTCAAACCTGTGCTGCCCTGACAGTCCCAAGGGAACCCTACAAACTGACATCAGGAACCTGGGCTGGCCACTTTTCTTTCCCAGGAAAAATAGCTGATCTTTGCCTCCAGGAGCCTGTGGCCCTGACTGGCCGGACACCTCCAAAAATCCAAACGATCGAAGATGTGTCGCAGACCCAAGCTGCCCCCACCTCAAACCTGTGCTGCCCTGACAGTCCCAAGGGAACCCTACAAACTGACATCAGGAACCTGGGCTGGCCACTTTTCTTTCCCAGGGAAAAGGACCAGTCTCTGTCTCCAGGGGCCTGTGGCCCTGAAGTGGCCGGACACCTCCAAAAATCCAAACGATCGAAGGTGTGTCGCAGACCCAAGCTGCCCCCACCTCAAACCTGTGCTGCCCTGACAGTCCCAAGGGAACCCTACAAACTGACATCAGGAACCTGGGCTGGCCACTTTTCTTTCCCAGGGAAAAGGACCGATCTGTCTCTGCAGGCGCCTGTGGCCCTGAAGTGGCCGGATACCTCCAAAAATCCAAACGATCGAAGATGTGTCGCAGACCCAAGCTGCCCCCACCTCAAACCTGTGCTGCCCTGACAGTCCCAAGGGAACCCTTCAAACTGACATCAGAAACCTGGGCTGGCCACTTTTCTTTCCCAAGGACAAAAGCTCATCTTTTCCTCCAGGGGCCTGTGGCCCTGACTGGCCGGACACCTCCAAAACTCCAAACGATCGAAGATGTGTCGCAGACCCAAGCTGCCCCCACCTCAAACCTGTGCTGCCCTGACAGTCCCAAGGGAACCCTACAAACTGACATCAGGAACCTGGGCTGGCCACTTTTCTTTCCCGAGGAAAAAGGCTGATCTTTGCCTCCAGGGGCCTGTGGCCCTGAAGTGGCCGGACACCTCCAAAAATCCAAACGATCGAAGATGTGTCGCAGACCCAAGCTGCCCCCACCTCAAACCTGTGCTGCCCTGACAGTCCCAAGGGAACCCTACAAACTGACATCAGGAACCTGGGCTGGCCACTTTTCTTTCCCAAGGAAAAAGGACCGGTCTTTGTCTCCAGGGCCCTGTGGCCCTGAAGTGGCCAGACACCTCCAAAAATCCAAACGATCGAAGGTGTGTCGCAGACCCAAGCTGCCCCCACCTCAAACCTGTGCTGCCCTGACAGTCCCAAGGGAACCCTACAAACTGACATCAGGAACCTGGGCTGGCCACTTTTCTTTCCCAGGTTAAAGGACCGGTCTCTGTCTCCAGGGGCCAGTGGCCCTGAGTGTCCGGACACCTCCAAAAATCCAAACGATCGAAGATGTGTCGCAGACCCAAGCTGCCCCCACCTCAAACCTGTGCTGCTCTGACAGTCCCAAGGGAGCCCTACAAACTGACATCAGGAACCTGGGCTGGCCACTTTTCTTTCCCAAGGTGAAAGGCTGATCTTTGCCTCCAGGGGCCTGTGGCCATGAGTGGCTGGGCACCTCCAAAAATTCCCAACAAACAAGGATGTGCCCTCCACTGGCACCTTTCCAAAGCATTGCACTACATTCCAGTAATACTCTGCATTTCCAGTGGTTCAGCCTGTCTGACCCTCATCCTGACCCTTAAAATGCACTAAGGAATTCTAAAACAGCCCTTAGGAAGGTTTAACAATGCCCTAAAAGATACTAGACAAGTCCTAAGAAGCCTTCCGAAATCCCCTAAATATTCCTAATGGTCCTGCAAAAACACTCAAGGAAACCTGCTCAGCCTCCAAATCCTTCCTGTTGCTCTCTAGCCCACAGATGTCATCCCTACCTTTCTCCAGGGGGTCCTGTTGTCCTCTGAGGGTTCTGTCATTGTCCTGGTGTGAGGGTCACTGCCTTGTCCTAGCGGGAGCATTCCGGTGTGCTCTCACTGTTAGGGTTGCTGTGTGGTGCTGCTGCTGGCAGGGCTGAAAAGGGAAAAGGCTCTTGTTAGGGGGGCTGCTTAGGCTGAGGTTAGGGCTGGGGGGAGAGGTGGTGCTCCTGTACCCTAACTTGCCTCCTAAGCTGTACCCTGTAGCCCTGATCTCCACTGCACTGTCCAGCCCTCAAGCCCTCGCCCTTTACCCCTCAACCTCTCCCTCTGCCCCCCAGCCCTCAGGCTCTGTGTGTCACCCTCGAGCCCCCCCTTTGCCCCTCAAGCCCCCTCTCAGCTGCCCCTCAGCTCCTGTGCGTCACCCTTAATCCCTCTCCTTTGCCCCTCAGCCCCCAGCTTCTCTGAGGCACCCTCCAGCTGCCCCTGCCCCCCTCAGCATCTCTCTGTCACCCACTGTCCTCTCTCCCTGTGCCTCCCTCAGCTCCCAGCCTCTGTCACCCTCAAGCCCCCACAGTGCCCCTCAGCCTCTATGTGCTGTGCCATGAAAAAACATAAAATTTCCCTAAAAACCCCTCATCTTCAAAATGTTCTAAAAGCCCCACAAAAACATAAAAATAGCCTCAGAATACCCTTAAAATACAAGAAAAATACCCTACTTTTAAAAAAACCCTAAAACACACCTAAATATCCCTAAAAAACCTTTAAGAAATCCCTCAATATTCCTAAAAGAGCTCTAAAAATACCCCAAAAATACTTAAAATGCCCTGATAAGACCCTAAAAAACCCTAAAAGTTCCCTCAAAAGACCTAAAAATACCCTAGTCCTAAGAGTCCTCCACATACCCTCAATAGACCTAAAAAAGCCCCAAGAACACCCCAAAAAAACCCATAAAAATTCTAATTAGTAGTAAGAAAGCCATGAAAATACCCTAAAAAAAAATCTTTTAAAAGCCCTAAAAAAGTCCTAAAAGTATCCTAAATAGTCACAGAAAATTCCTAAAAAGCTCCTGTGAAAAAAACACTAAAATATCTTTTTAAAGCCCTAAAAAACCCCTAAAAAAGTGCTCAGTCCCCAACCTCTACCAGTCACTCTCTAGCCAGCAAACATCATCCCTACCTTTTCATTAGGGTCACTGCCTGCAGCTGCTGGGAGGGTTCTGGGGCTGTCCCAGCATTAGGGTCACTGCCTGCAGCTGCTGTTGAGGAACACTGGTGTTCTAGGGGTGTGTTTAGGGTGAGCTTAGGGTTGGGGTGAGGGCTGCTGCTGTACCCTAACCCTTCCTGGTACCCCGTGTCCTGTCCTTTGTACCCCTAACCCTCAGGGTCAGCTCTCCACCTGTCAAGTCCCCCCCTTTTTGCCCCTCAGCCCGCAATGCCTGTGTGTCACCCCAAGCCCCCCGACACTGTCCTATGGCCCCCTAACCTCCACCGTGCACTTTCCACCCTTGTAGGGGTGGTTTTAAGGGTGAGGTTAAGGGTGCTGTGAGGGCTGGTTCACCTGTCACCCTCAGGCACCCCCCACTTTGTCCCTCAGGACAGCCCCTGCCTCTCAGCCTCCTTGTGTCACCCTCAGGTTCCCACCGCAGCCTCTCAGCGTCTCTGTGCCACCCTGGAGCCCCCCTTTTTAACTCCTAAAAACCCCTTCTGCCTCTCAACCCATGTTCTGTGTCACCCTCCAGCCCCCTCCCCTCAGCCCCAGGTGCCTTTGTGACACCGCGCAGCCCACAGACGCCGTCCCTGCCTGTTTTCTTTGGGTGTTGTCCTGCTGCGAGGGCCGCACTATCCCCACGAGTCTGGGCTCCCATGTCCTGCTGCAGGGAGTCACACCTGGGGGATGGGAGGAGTGAGGGATGGGGCAGGGGTGGGATGGGGAGGGGTGAAGGGTGGAGAGAGACTGGGGAAGGGGTGGGCTGGAAGGACATGTAGGGGTGAGGGGTGGAGATGGGGACAGAGCAGAACAGGGCAGAGGGAAGAGGGACATTTGGAGGGGGCAGTCCACATATCCCAGACCAAAGCTGCAGCAAAATACAATTTTAGTGGACAGGGCAAAGCCAAACACCACCTGCAAACTGACATCAGGAACCTGGGCTGGCCACTTTTCTTTCCCAGGAAAAAGGCTGATCTTTGTCTCCAGGTGCCTCTGGCCCTGAGTGGCTGGAGACCTCCAAAAATCCAAACGATCGAGGATGTGTCGCAGACCCAAGCTGCCCCCACCTCAAACCTGTGCTGCCCTGACAGTCCCAAGGGAACCCTACAAACTGACATCAGGAACCTGGGCTGGCCACTTTTCTTTCCCAGGGAAAAAGGGCCGGTCTTTGTCTCCAGGAGCCTATGTCCCTCAGTAGCCGGCTGCGTCCCAAAATCCGAACGATCGAGGATGTGTCGCAGACCCAAGCTGCCCCCAGCTCAAACCTGTGCTGCCCTGACAGTCCCAAGGGAACCCTACAAACTGACATCAGGAACCTGAGCTGACCACTTTTCTTTCCAAAGGAAAAAAGCTGCTCTTTGTTTCCATGGGCCTGTGGTCCTCAGTGGCCGTCTAAGTCCAAAAATCCGAACGATCGAGGATGTGTCACAGACCCAAGCTGCCCCCAGCTCAAACCTGTGCTGCCCTGACAGTCCCAAGGGAACCCTACAAACTGACATCAGGAACCTGGGCTGAGCACTTTTCTTTCCATGGAAAAAAGCTGATATTTGTTTCCATGGGCCTGTAGCCCTCAGTGGCTGGCTACGTCCAAAAATTCCGAACGATCGAGGATGTGTCGCAGACCCAAGCTGCCCCCACCTCAAACCTGTGCTGCCCTGACAGTCCCAAGGGAACCCTACAAACTGACATTAAGAACCTGGGCTGGCCACTTTTCTTTCCCAGGGAAAAGGGCCAGTCCTTGTCTCCAGGGGCCTGTGGCCCTGTGTCCCCAGACACCTCCAAAATTCCGAACGATCGATGATGTGTCGCAGACCCAAGCTGCCCCCACCTCAAACCTGTGCTGCCCTGACAGTCCCAAGGGAACCCTACAAACTGACATCAGGAACCTGGGCTGGCCACTTTTCTTTCCCAGGGAAAAGGACCGGTCTGTGTCTCCAGGGGCCTGTGGCCCTGAGTGGCCGGACACCTCCAAAAATCCAAACGATCGAAGATGTGTCGCAGACCCAAGCTGCCCCCACCTCAAACCTGTGCTGCCCTGACAGTCCCAAGGGAACCCTACAAACTGACATCAGGAACCTGGGCTGGCCACTTTTCTTTCCCAGGGAAAAGGACCGGTCTGTGTCTCCAGGGGCCTGTGGCCCTGAAGTGGCCGGACACCTCCAAAAATCCAAATGATCGAAGATGTGTCGCAGACCCAAGCTGCCCCCACCTCAAACCTGTGCTGCCCTGACAGTCCCAAGGGAACCCTACAAACTGACATCAGGAACCTGGGCTGGCCACTTTTCTTTCCCAGGGAAAAAGGACCGGTCTTTGTCTCCAGGGGCCTGTGGCCCTGAAGTGGCCGGACACCTCCAAAAATCCAAACGATCGAAGATGTGTCGCAGACCCAAGCTGCCCCCACCTCAAACCTGTGCTGCCCTGACAGTCCCAAGGGAACCCTACAAACTGACATCAGGAACCTGGGCTGGCCACTTTTCTTTCCCAGGGAAAAAGGACCGGTCTTTGTCTCCAGGGGCCTGTGGCCCTGAAGTGGCCGGACACCTCCAAAAATCCAAACGATCGAAGATGTGTCGCAGACCCAAGCTGCCCCCACCTCAAACCTGTGCTGCCCTGACAGTCCCAAGGGAACCCTACAAACTGACATCAGGAACCTGGGCTGGCCACTTTTCTTTCCCAGGGAAAAAGGACCGGTCTTTGTCTCCAGGGGCCTGTGGCCCTGAAGTGGCCGGACACCTCCAAAAATCCAAACGATCGAAGATGTGTCGCAGACCCAAGCTGCCCCCACCTCAAACCTGTGCTGCCCTGACAGTCCCAAGGGAACCCTACAAACTGACATCAGGAAACTGGGCTGGCCACTTTTCTTTCCCGAGGAAAAAGGCTGATCTTTTCATCCAGGGGCCTGTGGCCCTGAGTGGCCGGACACCTCCAAAAATCCAAACGATCGAAGATGTGTCGCAGACCCAAGCTGCCCCCACCTCAAACCTGTGCTGCCCTGACAGTCCCAAGGGAACCCTACAAACTGACATCAGGAACCTGGGCTGGCCACTTTTCTTTCCCAGGGAAAAGGACCGGTCTTTGTCTCCAGGGACCTGTGGCCCTGAAGTGGCCAGACACCTCCAAAAATCCAAACGATCGAGGATGTGTCGCAGACCCAAGCTGCCCCCACCTCAAACCTGTGCTGCCCTGACAGTCCCAAGGGAACCCTACAAACTGACATCAGGAACCTGGGCTGGCCACTTTTCTTTCCCAGGGAAAAGGACCGGTCTGTGTCTCCAGGGGCCTGTGGCCCTGAGTGGCCGGACACCTCCAAAAATCCAAACGATCGAAGATGTGTCGCAGACCCAAGCTGCCCCCACCTCAAACCTGTGCTGCCCTGACAGTCCCAAGAGAATCCTACAAACTGACCCTAACCCTAACCCCTAACCCCAACCCCTAACCGCAACCCTAACCCAACCCTAACCTTAACCCTAGCCCCTGCCCCCTAACCCTGAACACACCTCCTTAGCTCTACAAAATGGCGGCATCCGTGTGGTCATATGACAGGGAGCAACATGGTGGCGCCCATCGGGTCACGTGATGGGGAGCAAGATGGCGGTGTCCACATGGTGGGGGTGATGTGGGTAGTGGGTATTGTAATGTGCCAGGTGGAGCACTAATTAGGGGTTGTATAGGTATATATAGAAAAGAAGAAAAACTATATGTCCGGTGCAGCAGTAGAAAGTTTCAGGCTCCCGGGGAGTAAATTCTTTTTTTTTTTAATAATTATTTAAAGTTTGTTTTTTTATTTTACTCCCAGGGAGCCTGAAAGTTTCTACTGCTGCTTTTTGAAAGCTAGAAAGGGAAACAAAGTTAGAAATGAAAAGATGGAAAGAAAAAGACAGAGTTAAGAGACTAAAGAGACGACTAAAGAGACGACTAAAGAGACGACTAAAGAGACGACTTAAGAGACAAGAGACTATTTAAGAGACCTACTTAAGAGACAAGAGACCACTTAAGAGACCACTTAAGAGACACCTTAAGAGACAAGAGACCACTTAAGAGACCACTTAAGAGGCAACTTAAGAGACAAGCGACCACTTAAGAGACCACTTAAGAGACCACTTAAGAGACAAGCGACTACTTAAGAGACCTACTTAAGAGACAAGAGACCACTTAAGAGACCACTTAAGAGACAAGCGACTACTTAAGAGACCACTTAAGAGACCACTTAAGAGACAAGCGACTACTTAAGAGACCTACTTAAGAGACAAGAGACCACTTAAGAGACCACTTAAGAGGCAACTTAAGAGACAAGCGACCACTTAAGAGACCACTTAAGAGACCACTTAAGAGACAAGCGACTACTTAAGAGACCTACTTAAGAGACAAGAGACCACTTAAGAGACCACTTAAGAGACCACTTAAGAGACAAGCGACTACTTAAGAGACCTACTTAAGAGACAAGAGACCACTTAAGAGACCACTTAAGAGACAAGAGACCACTTAAGAGACCACTTAAGAGACCACTTAAGAGACAACTTAAGAGACAACTTAAGAGACAAGCGACCACTTAAGAGACCACTTAAGAGGCAACTTAAGAGACAAGCGACCACTTAAGAGACCACTTAAGAGACCACTTAAGAGACAAGCGACTACTTAAGAGACCTACTTAAGAGACAAGAGACCACTTAAGAGACCACTTAAGAGACCACTTAAGAGACAAACGACTACTTAAGAGACCACTTAAGAGACAACTTAAGAGACAACTTAAGAGACAAGCGACTACTTAAGAGACCTACTTAAGAGACAAGAGACCACTTAAGAGACCACTTAAGAGACAAGCGACTACTTAAGAGACCTACTTAAGAGACAAGAGACCACTTAAGAGACCACTTAAGAGACAAGCGACTACTTAAGAGACCACTTAAGAAACAACTTAAGAGACAAGCGACTACTTAAGAGACCACTTAAGAGACACGAGACTACTTAAGAGACAACTTAAGAGACCACTTAAGAGACAAGAGACCACTTAAGAGACCACTTAAGAGACAAGAGACTACTTAAGAGACAACTTAAGAGACCACTTAAGAGACACGAGACCACTTAAGAGACCACTTAAGAGACAACTTAAGAGACAAGCGACCACTTAAGAGACCACTTAAGAGACAAGAGACTACTTAAGAGACAACTTAAGAGACCACTTAAGAGACAAGAGACCACTTAAGAGACCACTTAAGAGACAAGAGACTACTTAAGAGACAACTTAAGAGACCACTTAAGAGACAAGCGACCACTTAAGAGACAATTTAAGAGACAAGAGACCACTTAAGAGACCACTTAAGAGACAACTTTAGAGACAAGAGACCACTTAAGAGGCAAGCGACTACTTAAGAGACCCTCTTAAGTGACAAGCGACTACTTAAGAGACCCTCTTAAGAGACAAGCGACTACTTAAGAGACCACTTAAGAGACCACTTAAGAGACAAGCGACAACTTAAGAGACAACTGAAGAGACAACGCAAACATGGAACGATAGGGGCAATAGAAACCAAACGCATATTAACACAATATAACCTTTTTTCTATTTACATTACATTTTGTTTGATTGTTAGAGCAAAGACCAAAACAAAAATAGCACACAGAAAACAACAGTCATCCACCATGACCACCTCCTTCACATTGCACGCAAACTCACCGTCGCTCTCGTTTCAACCGCTCCCCTAAGCCCCGGCAATCGTTCCTCGGGAACGTGGTCCCCGGGAGCCTCCTAAAAAATCCTCCTGCCTGACGAAAACCCCGGTCCCGGGACGGTCCGCCTCCGAACTTTGGCGAAGAACGTCGCCTCGCGGACCGGCTGGGACCCAGGAAAAAAAAACCCAGCCGGAGGGGGAAAAAAAAAAAAAACCTGGCTCGGGATTTTTTATTCTAAATTTAAAAAAGAGCTGAAAAACCTGAAAGGCAAAGGCCATACGCACAAGGTTAGAACCGGTCGACACACACTCACACCTGCAGACGCAAGCTCTCACAGACAGACACGGACAATCACGCTCTCTCACGCGCTCTTCCGCTTACACGCTGACCGCGACCCTTACTTGAAACGCTACACTGACGCTTCAACGCGTCTTCTGACCGCGGCTCTTCGATGTCCAGTGGTAGATTCCAGGATAACGTGTAGGGACCCGGGGACCTGCGAGACGACAGAGACGACGGGAGGCGGTCGACGAGTGACTATCTGACGGCTAGGAGCTATTCCCGCTCCGGGTCCATAAATTTTGTACCCAAAACCCCAATAGAAGACAGATGAACTATAAAGTTTTATAACTGCTCTACCTAACCGTGACTACGCGCCTGGGCAGGGCAGCTCCGATCGTAAGTGGCACGACAGAGACATGTACAACATAAACCAAGGTAGGTACATACAATATATGCACAATATAAGCCAACGTAGGTACATACAGTATAAGTGCATACAATATAAACCGACATAGGTACATACGACATAAGTACATACAATATAAGCACATACAGTATAAGCCAACATAGGTAGGTACAACCTAAGCACGTACAATATAAGCCGACGTAGATACAATATAAGTGAGGACTTGACGTAACTCTCCGGAAGATTAATTGTTGAGCCCTATACCCTTTGAGAAGGCGCAAGCTACGGAACTACTGCGGTCAGGTGATGAGGGTCTAATATGCTCCCTCTAGAAGTCCAAGAGAATGGCACGGGAAGAGAAGGCGCTACCAAAGGTGAGAAGGAAGATGGATGAGAACATCTCCTGTACTTCTTCCTGTCTCAAAAAGTAAAAATGTAACGATGCCGGAATAAGCGATATCCAGGAAGGTACACGAGTAAAATATGGCCGATACGGCAGAGAACAATGCCGATAAAGCCTCGAGATGTAACAAAGGCCTATGACGCAGAAATCAATGGACACAGACGACATAACACGGACACGGACGACATAACACAGACACGGACGACATAACACAGACACGAGTGGAAACTGGCTGGCAGTTCCACCTTATGGACCCAAGATTGCTAGTCCAAGATGAGTCATAGGCCGATGATGCCAAAGGAAAGAAAGCCCTAGGGCAATAGCATGTGATGATGAAATTTAACTCCTTTCAAGATGTTAGTGCCAAAGGACTTAAGAGGAAGCCTAAGAAGCTCAGTAGGCCTAGACAAGAAAGCGATGACTACGGCGTGACCGTGGCTATAGCTCCGGACGTGAAGGCGGGCTCCTCGGGTGAAAAGATCCACGACGACATCGAGAGTCGAAGAAGGCCGCCAACGCAAACCTCGCGAGGACGCGAAGACGGATCGGAACTGCCCTGCCCAGCGAAGACTCTGGTGAGGCTGAGGAGAAACCCTCTCCCTCTGCTTCCGAGGGGCCCGTCCCACTATGGGCCTCTCCTCTAAGCTAACATCTAATTGTCTCCTGTGATAGTAAAGGTTTTTCCCCTTCTCCCACCTACTGGCCCCGACACTTAGCTTTTGCAAGACGACCGGACAAAATCCATCGTCAGCCGGACGTGGACGGCGACATGTTCTCTACGTCCGCTTCGGTGCTGCCGTTTCCAAACATCAGCTATGCGCCTCCTCACGGTACCTAAGACAAAACAGAAAATGCAACTAGCGCCCTGCAAAAGAGGAATCCCTGGAACTCTGATGCATCGCTGCCCCGGCTCACCTGAAATCTTGATGCGACTCAACAGGCTGCCAGGAGGATACCTACAAAAGGAAAAGGTACAGGCTTAGCGTGCTGCCGCATAACAGTTACCTATGAGTCACCCAGCCTAAATTCCGACTCACCCGCTTGACTCTGTTCCTTCACACGCCTAGGGCGGCAATGACACCTGCAAAGAAACAAAGCAAAAAAAACCACACTGAGATACTGAGAAAAGACCACCACCCTGACCTGACAAGTACGCCCACCTACACCTTGAGCTTGCACCCACCTGGCCTCAGACATCTGGGATCAGAGACATCTCGCAAGAGGACTGCCTAAAATAAAACAAAAAAAAAGGGGGATGCTTAGACTTTCACCAGAAACTGAGACCTGTGCGAGAACAACTGCTTCTGTCCACTGCTCACCTGGCACACTTGGCCTTGACTGCAGCTATCTGCCTGGACTTCCTAATAATAGACAAAGAACAGTGCTGTAACATAGTCACCATTTATGCTTCCCCTGCAAATACAAACAGCAACTGACCTTCTCAGGGAAAACCCCCTGACCCAGGAGGGGCGCTCTGCCACAGATCTTAAATGTCTGCATCTGAAAGAAAGTTAGGAGAAAATTCAAACAACTGTAGGATAACTTAACAGGTCCAAGCATCCTGTGTGAATCTAGGAATACCATCTAGAATACAACTACATCCCCCATTCCAAATTGCAGGTCTCCAGGACTTGTGCAATTACACCAGGCTATGCAGCAGGACAGAGCAGCTCCGGGACAAATATGTGCAGACACCCGTGACACAGGACAGGACACGACAAACGAGGGGACGCAACAAGGAGAAAAATCTCTTGGCGAGAAAAATGCCTGCGAGGACAGAAAGATTGCAGAACGAGATGACCTAGGTGAGACGGACGGCTCGGAGCTGATGAGGCTCAAAGAACCCTGCAGGAAGAAGAGGCTAAGAAAACGATGTCTTCCAAGAACTGCACAAGCGGATGCCTGAAAAGCCTACGGTAAGAATGAGCTACCTAGCTCGGCGTTCTCACAAGTCCTAAGCCGCTATAATGGATCGTTGGGGTGCGCGGCTGTCGCTACCGCTCGGAACGAGACCTTAAAAGACATCTGACCGGATGCTTCTAAAGACAGATACGACTGCGATGCCTGTCTGGACTCCCGAGTCAAAAGGCCTGTGGCGTTGGTGCCGGGCCGAGGAACGCAAAGATCACAGATGCCAAGATGACCCTCAAACAGCTAAGGTAAAAAAAGACAAGTGACGTGACAGACCCAAACAACACAGAATGCACAAGAGACAAGTGACACGACCCACACCGGAACTGCTCTGCCCTGCGCACCTCAGCGCTGAGATCAAAAGAGACACTTCTTAGACATCCCCATCTCCAAAGCAGACTCAAAAATCCCTTCCAGGCAGTCCCAAGCCAGCACCCCGCTTCCCTCCCCTCAGTGGGTCGTAGCCCTCGACTTATCTTGCACACTTCTGGGCGTGCAAATCCCTGTCGAGTGCAAAAGAAGGCCACCTCCCCGTCTGGGAAGTTCCAGCTGTCACCAGGCTCTTATCTCTTCTTCTGCCAAGACAAAAGGAAACATCACTGCACAATCTAAACAGCCCATGGGCCAAAACCTGACAATTCTGCTACTCACCTTCTCCTAAGAGGGCCCTGGCATTCGGGCCGCACGCTTCAGCCGTGCTCCGAGGCCAACGCTGCCGTCACGAGGTACGCCTAGGTTAAGTGGAGACAAGGTGACTGGGCACGGCTGAAACTGGAGCGGACCCCCGCTCCTCCTCCCTACCTCCCCGACTCACCGCAGCTCCTCGGCCGTTCCCGCGAGCTACCCAGACGGGACCTTGAAATACAAGATGTGTGGGCTTCATCACGGGGTCCCGTCATACTTCCGGAGGGCTCACGAGTGCAGGAAACCCGGTCCGTCCGCCACCTGATGACAGGGGCTTAGCGTACGCCGAGTGGATGGCCTAAAGCACACAAATGAGAATGGATGGTTAGAGGTGCACCAGAAATTGAGACCTGAGTGAGAACAACTGCTTCTGTCCACTGCTCACCTGGCACACTTGGCCTTGACTGCAGCTATCTTCCTTGACTTCCTAAAAATAAAGACAAAGAACAGTGCTGTAACATAGTCACCATTTATGCTTCCCCTGCAAACACAAACAGTGACTGACCTTCTCAGGGAAATCCCCTTGACCTGGGATTGGGGGCTCTGCCACAGATTTAATCCATCTGCATCTGAAAGAAAGTTACAGCTAATGTCAAATGGCTACAGGATAACTTTACAGCACCAAACATGTCAATCTACAAATACAATCTGGAGCCCAACTACACCCTGCATCAGAAATTTCAACTCCTGGGACTTGTCCTGTTACAGGCTATGCATCAGGGCAGAGCAGCTCCGGGACAAATACGTGCAGACACCCGTGACACAGGACAGAACACGACAAACGAGGGGACGCGACAGGGAGAGAGAGCTCTCGGTGAGAAGAATGCCGGCGAGCGCCGGGAGAATGCGGAACGAGATGACCTAGGTGAGACGGACGGCTCAGAGCCGATGAGGCTCAGAGAACCCTGCAGGAACAAGATGCTAACAGAATGATTTCTTAAGAGAACCGCAGAGATGAATGGCCAACAATCTTACGGTCCGAAGGCTCTAGCTAGCTTCGCATTCTTATCAGTCCTAATTGGCTATAATGGATCATTGCGGTGTGTGGCTGTCGACACAGCTCAGAGCAAGACCTTAAAAGACATCTGACTGGATGCTTCTAAAGAGAGATGCGATTCCAATGTCTGTCAGGGCTCCCGAGACAAAAGTCCTAAGGCACTGGTGCCAGGCCAAGGAATGCAAAGATCACAGATGCCAAGAATGAGGCCAGGGTGATCCATATGCTCCTCAAAGGACTAAGGTAAAAAAGATCTAGGACATGAGAGACCCAAACAACACAGAATGCACAAGAGACACTGGAACTGCTCTGCCCTGTGCACCTCAGCACTGCGATCAAAAGAGACACTTTCCCTTTAGGTGGGTTAAGGGAACATTTCTTGGACATCCCCATCGCTAAAACAGAGACAAAAACCCCTCCCGGGGAGTCCCAACGCAGCACCCCGCTTTCATCCCCTCTGTAGCCCACGACTTATCTTGCACGCATCCGGGGATGCGAATCCCTGTCGGGTGCAAAAGAAGGCCTCCTCCCTGTCTGGGAAGTTCCAGCTGTCACCAGGCTGTTGGCTCTTAGTCTGCCAAGAGAAAGAAAACCAAACATCACTGCACAATCTTAACAGCACATCGGCCAAAACCTGACAATTCTGCTACTCACCGTCTCCTAAGAATGCCCAGGTGCTTGGCCTGTAAACTTCGGCCGTGCTTGGAGGCCAACATCGTCATCACACAGTCCACCTAGGTTAAGTGGAGACAAGGTGATGTGGCAATGCTGAAACTTGTGGAGCGAGTGGACCCTTGTTCCTCCTCCCGCCATCCCTGACTGACCGCAACTCCTTGGCCATTCCCTTGGCCTACCCAGATGGAACCTTGAAATACAAAATTTGAAGGCTTCATCACAGGGTCCTGTACTACTTCCAGAGGGCTCAAAAGCACAGGAAACCCAGTCCATCAGCCAGTTGGTGACAGCGCTTGGCATACTGCAGGTGGATTCCCTAAAGCACACAAATGAGAATGGATGCTTAGAGTTGCACCAAAAATTGTGACGTGAGCAAGAACAACTGCTTCTGTCCACTGCTCACTGACCTTGCACACTTGACCTTGTCTGCTGCTATCTGCCTTGACTTCCTAAAAATAAAGACAAAGACGAGTGCTGTCACATAGTCACCATTTATGCTTCCCCTGCAAACACAAATAGTGACTGACCTGCTCATGAGAACCCCCTCACCTGGGATTGGGGGACTCTGCCACAGATTTAATCCATCTGCATCTGAAAGAAAGTTACAGCTAATGTCAAATGGCTACAGGATAACTTTACAGCACCAATCGTGTCATGTCAATCTACAAATACAATCTGGAGCCCAACTACACCCTGCATTACAAATTTCAAGTCCCCCGAACTTGTCCTGTTACAGGATATGCAGCAGGGCAGAGCAGGTCCAGGACAAATACGTGCAGACACCCGTGACACAGGACAGGACATGACAAATGAGGGGACACAACAGGGAGAGAGAGCTCTCGGAGAGAAGAATGCCTGGGAGGACCGAGAGATTGCAGAACGAGATGACCTAGGTGAGATTGACGGCAAGCCGGCGTGGGTCAGAGAACCCTGGAGGAACAAGATGCTAACAGAATGATTTCTTTAGAGAATCACAAAGATGAATGCCCAAGGATCTTATGTAAAGAAGGCTCTAGCTAGCTTTGCATTCTCACAAGTCCTAATCTGCTCTAATGGATCGTTGCGGTGCGCAGCTGTCAACACCGTTCAGAACAAGACTTTAAAAGACATTTGAGAGATGCAATTCAGATGCCTGTCTGACCTCCAGAATCAAGAGTCCTATTGCACTGGTGCCTGTCCAAGGAACGCGGAGATCACAGATGCCATGAGGCCAGGTTTCTGATAGGCCCCTCCAAGGGCTAAGGTAAAAGCCATATGACATGATATACCCAAACACACAGAATGCACAAGAGACACATGACACAACACACACCAGGATTGCTCTGCCCTGAGCACCTCAGCACTGTGATAAAAAGAAACACTGTCCCTTTAGGTGGCCTAAGTGGATACTTCTTGCACATCCCTGCCACCAAAGCTGATTCAAAAAGCCCTCCCAGTGCCTCCCTTTCATCCCCTCTCAAGGTCGTAGCCCTCGACTTATCTCTCGGATGTCCGGGGATGAGAATCCACGTCACGTGCGAACGGAGGCCGCCTCGCCTGCTGGGAATTTTCTTACGATTACCAGGCTGTAGTCCCTTGCTCAACTACAATCGAGAACACCAAACATCACTGCGTGATCTTAGCTGTACAACGGACAAAACCCAGCAATTCTGCTACTCACTGTTCTCCTCAGAATGCCCGGCTCCTTGGGCCGCACGCTTTGGCCGTGCTCAGAGGCTGACGCTGTCATCGCAGGGTACGCCTGGGTTAAGAAGAGACAAAGTGACTCGGCATTGCTGAAACCTAAGTGGACCCTGGCTCCCCCTCCCTACCTCGGCGACTCGCCGCAACTCCTCGGCCCTTGCCAAAGGCTGCCTGGATGGGACCTTGAAATACAAAATTTCAAGGCTTCATCATGGTCCTGAAATACTTCCAGAGGACTCACGAGCACAGGAAACCCGGTCCATCGGCTGGTAGGTGACGGGGGCTTGGCGTACTCCGAGTGGATTGCCTAAAGCACACAAACGAGAACGGAGGCTTTAGAGTTGCACCAGAAATTGAGACCTGAGTGAGAACAACGGTTCCTGCAACCGGTCACTGCTCACCTTGACTGCAGAGATCCAGATTTAATGCCTAAAAATAAAGACAGAAAACAGTACTGTAACACACAGTCACCGTTTACACTTCCACTGCAGAGACAAACGGTGACTGACCTGCTCAGGGGAACCCCCTCCCCAGGGACTGGGAGGCTCTGCCACAGATTTAACCCACCTGCATCTGAAAGAGAGTTAGGACAAAAGTCAAATGGTTGCAAGATAACTTAACAGCTGAAAACACCTTATGTCAATCTAGGAATACCATCTAGAGTCCAACTACACCCTGCACTGCAAATTTCAAGTCCCCAGGACTTATCCTATTATACCAGGCTATGCAGCAGGGCAGAACAGCTCTGGGACAAATATGTGCAGACACCCGTGACACAGGACGGGACAAACAAGGGGACGCTAAACACAAACAACACATTATGATACAAACGGCGTGACACAAGGATGATAACTTCCTGGCAAGAATAATGGCAAGGAGTGAGAGGATGCCAAAAGAGATGACCGATGCTTTGGCAGCGGTGGATGGAGGAGGCTCTAAGGAGCAGAAGAGCTCCTGGAGAAGACTGGAACAGAGTGACCCATTAAAAGAACTGTTGGTCACAATGATCAGGATGGCTGTGAGACAATGCTACGTTTAGAATGCTTTCCATATCCATACAATCTGGTAAGCCCCAGGATGTTACAGCTCGTGGCTGGAAGGGATGGATGGTGATACGGCCGGGAAGGAGGCCTCAAAAGACGTCCGACTCGATGCTTCGGAGATGCGACCGAGAGAGACGGCCGAGCCCGCCGGTAAAAGAACGAACGATATCGGCGCCGTGCCGAGAAGTGCGAGCGTTCGAGAACCCAGAGATAATGGCTGATGCTTGTGTTAAGGCCCTTGAGGGGAAAATGCAAGGATATCTGATCCAAGGGACCCCAAAGACACGCCAGATAACACGGTACAACACAACACGGACCGGAACTGTTCTGCACTGCACACCCTACAGCTGCAACCAAAAGTAGAGCCTCTCCCTTTAGCTGTCCTAAGAGGCCCCTTAGAAGATATCCCCTTATCCTCTGCTAGTTTTCAAATCTATCCCAGGAATTTCCAATCCACTACTCCCATCTCCAGGCTGCCCCGACTTATCTTTTGGATGATCGGTGATGTGAATCCAGGTTGGACCTGAAATGAGTCTACCTCGGAGGGCTGTGTGATCACCTGTTAGCCTCTTAGTCAGCTACAATAAAGAACAGCAAAATCAATGCATGAGTTTAGTGTTACGTGGGCCAAATCCCAGCAAGTCAGCTACTTATCCTCTTCTGAGTGTGCCTGGGTCCTCAAGTCTCCAGCTTCATCCTGAGTCCAAGGCTATGGCTGTTATTATGAGTGGCACCTGGGTTAGAGAGAGGCAAAGTTACATGGCATTTCTGTGAGTGCAGTGGATGAGCTCGTGTGCTGTACGACACACGAATGCCTCTGCTATGCTTGTGAAAAGCCTTGGGGGGGTCCTCAAATAGACACCATTTCTCACCCTGCTGCCTTCAAAACCCCCCACAATAACTCCTAACCGGGCACCCTGCTCACTCTCCCTCTCCTAGTCACAATCCTCAACTCATCTGAAGCCTCAATCTCAAACGTCATCTTTGACACAGGGCAGATACCTTTTGTGACGCAATGAATCTGCTGAAAAAATGTTGTACTTGACACAGCCTGGAGTTGCAGGAAGTTGGACTCCTCCTAGAAAAAAAAAAAACAAACCAACAAAACAAAATCATAAATTACAAAACCACCTTACCACCCCTGAATGCAAAACCCAAATCATGAACTTAAATACTCCCTGTATTCAACGTTGTTTTCTTCACAGTCTCTTCAAAGCCTCTGTTGCTTTAGATGCCCAAAAGCACCTGCTGAAAACAACCTGAGATAAGCTGAAAAAGCCTCTTCACCAAAATGAGAGGAGAGCTCTTACCCCAGCAGATTCCAGAGAGGGAATGAAGCCCCCTGGCACAGGCTGGGGTTAATATACCCCTGATTGGGCCCGCCTCTCGTTCCCACAATGCCTGGGAAAGGAGAGGGGCAAATCCCACCGGGTATAAAAGCCCTCAGAGTGGCTGCAGCTGTTTGGCTCCTCTGACTCGAATTTGAGGGGAGTAAAGGGCTTGATACAGAAGAAAACTCTCCAGGGAAATGACAGCACTTTCTTTTTTGCTACAACTACTTGGAGCAAAAGGGTAGAAAGCTGGTAAGAAATAAACTTTGTTTATTTGAAAATAAAAAAAGAAATAAAACTTTGTTTTTAGGCAGCATAGCTAGATAAGTTGGGTAATTTGCTGTTAACTTATATAATTATTCCTCAGTGACTACTAAGTAGTACTCCACTTGTGACTAAGTAGGGTGGAGAAGAATACAAATTATATGAACAGTCTGTCTCCTTGGGACTACTCCTTAGGGCTATCTACATTATAAATAAAAATAAGAAAAATAATAGCCTCCCAGGCAGCATAAAGATTAAGTACATGCCAGGCTTTCCCTGCTCTGAGATATTTAGTCCTAGGGTGCAGAAAGAAGTGCCCTGAAAGGTAGTTTTAAACCCTTAAAATGCTGAAAAAGACAGAGCCTCCTTCAAGTGAAGCCTTTAACAGGAAGGCACTTACCTCCGCTGAAACTGATACAATGGCAAATGAATGTCTTCTGCCCTTTAATTCAATCCCCGAGAATATTGGGAAAAGAGGGGTTTTCCTCCCTTTAAATCTCTCCAGTGATGAAGAAAGAGGGATTTTCCCCTCAATCCAAACCCTTAAGAAGGAGGGACAGCTGGGCTTTCCCCTCAATTTAAGCCTTAGGACAACACAAAGGGTTACCCTTAATTCAAATGCAGTTACCCTTAATTCAAACCCATAAAAAACATTATCAAGGTTTTCCCCTTCTATTTAATCTGGAAAATAATGGAAAATGGGGATTCCCTGTCAATTAACACCCCTAACAGCATAGGAAAGGCAGGGATTCTTTCCACTGAGACCATTAAAATTGCAGGGGAAGTGGATTCCCTCACGATTTGAACACAAGAAATAATGGAAAAGGAAGCTTTTCCCCACAATTTAAACCCCTTTTCTCCTGATAAACCCTCTCTTTTCTGGGAGTGCTGTGGAAGGTCTGGGTGTTCTAGGGAGGGACTGACACAATAAAAGGGGAAAGTTGAAAGCTCTCCCCTGGAACCCCACATGCTGCCTGGCCTGCTCAGGTGCTGCCCCTTGGCAAGAGGGCTCTTCCCTTGGCATTTTCTCAAAGGGATGCTCCGTGCCCAGGTGGACCCGGCTGCTCCCCAGTCCCTATGTTGGATGTTCCAACCATAGTTCCTGAAGGGACACTTGGAACAGCCCTGTAAGGCCCTCTGGACTAGCAGCTCCCTGTGCAGGTGTGCCCAGGTAACCCTCTGAAAGCGGCTTGTCACACGGGGGGCTGCAACACCTTGGAGTGGGGGATGAGGTGAAGAAAGGTCCTGTGGGGAGTTCCCTCCCCTACACAGCCCTTTGTCTGCCCCTTAAACGATGGAGTGCCAGACTATCCTTTTCAAGGAAATTAACAGGAGATGAATTAAAGGAGAGTCTTTCCTCTCTGTGTGCCCCTGGCCAAACAGGAATTGCTTCCAAAATTGCAGACAGCGAACGATTTCTCACAGACCGCAGTTGCCAACACCAAGAACTCTTGCTGCCCTTGGAGTGAAGCACACCACCAGTGAACAGACATCGACACACAGTGAGGGTGAGTTTGGTTTTACAGGGAAAAGGACCAGCGATTGGGTCCAGAGGTCAGTGGCCCCGAATGACTTTATGCAACCTCTAGTTCCAAATGGTGCAGGATTTAACCTGCGAAACTGCCCCCACCGAAAACTCGGGCTGTCCTGGCAGTGACAAGCACCTCCTGCAAACCGGCATCAGGAACCTGGGGTGGCGAGTTATGTTTCACAGGGAAAAGGGCCGGCGTTGGAGTTCAGGAGCCTGTGTCCCTGAATGGGCGGTTGCCTCCTGAAATCTGAATGGCGCAGGTTGTGTCCCAGAGCCAACCTGCCACCACCTCGAACTTGCGCTGCCCCGACAGTCCCGAGCACACCCTGCAAATTGACATCGGGAATCTGGGGTGGTAGGTTTTGTTTCACAGGGAAAAGGGCCGGTGTTTCTGCTCAGGGGCCTGTGGCCCTGAGTGGGCGGCTGCCTCCTGAAATTCCGGACGGCGCAGGATACGTCCGAGACCCGACCTGCCACCACCTGGAACTTGTGCTGCCCTGACAGTCCCAAGCGCACCCTGCAAACTGACATCGGGACCCTGGGATGGCAAGTTCTGTTTCACAGGGAAAAGTGCTGGTGTTTGTGGTCAGGGGCCTGTGGCCCTGAGCGGGTCGTTGCCTCCTGAAATTCTGAACGGCGAAGGATGTGTGTGGCTGGAGAACGTGGCTGTATCTTGATCGGAATCTGCGCTCAAAGACCCACCACGACAGCTCCAGCCCTCTCGATGGTGCTGCACGTCTAACTGGCATGTCAATGAAACCCCGTGTAAATTGTGAGAATTTGAAGAGTAACGTGAAAAACAATTTCTTGGTCATCCTGCTCTCTCATGGCTGCGGCTGCAGGGAGAGCAGCTCCAATGTGTATAAACGCACACTGCACACAAACAAAACAAGAACCAAAAATCCCTGAGAACCACGACTACAGGACCAGAGATACAATCAGGACCCACAGCTCGAGTTCAGCAGAAACAGGGAGACATCGCCCGATCCAGGGCCGGTACCGCACTGTATTTAGAACTCTAGTGCGCAGTAGAACGCTCCTAATGACACAGATATGGCATTTTGTGACCTCCAGGAGCAGGGAGCAAGTGCCGCGGGAACGCGCCGGGGGTGCCCGGCACAGGCAGCTTCCTCTGCGACCGCTTCCTCCTCCCCGTTTTGAGCACGCCCTACTGCAGAGACCGCGGCGATTCAGAGGCGACACCGGAGTGCTGGCACCAGGCTGAGCCTGGCGGCTCCGGCAGCGAGCCCGGCGTGGACTACAAGTACCATGAGCTCCTGTGTGGATCCCGTGAACGCCCGCGCGGAGCCGCACTACAGGTCCCACAATACCTCACGCCACCCGGTGTCTCTGCTTCGGTCCCGATTTAAATCCAGGCAGTGAGGAAAATGGCGGTGCGAGGCTGAGTGTGGGGGAGATGGAGATGTAGCTGAGCTTTGGCTCATTTCCCAGGTGAGTGCGGTTCGGAGGGAGGGAGTGAGTAACGAGAGAGGGGAGTTCTAGTTCGCGTTTCCCTGCTTCTAGTGCTGGGGCGGGACTGGGATGGCGGAGGGAGCGCTGCCCCTTGCCGGGGAAGGGAGAAGCTTGGGGGTGGCCTTGAGGGACGGCTCTTTTCTGTCTTTCGCCCCCCCTCCGCAATATGAACGTGGCTCCCTGAGGGGAGGAGGAAGAGGATCGTAGACAGGTTGTGTGTGACGAGTATTTCCAGGGCTGGGGATGAGGAGATTCCCCGGGCAATGTGTGGCTGCCTTTACCTCTTTCTGGCTATTGTAACTTTACTGGTGACTGAGTTTTGAAGGAGCATTCCTGGGGCAGTGGCGACGAATTGATGCGTGGACTGAAGGCTTCCCGTGTCGCTGTGTGATGCATATCTAAGTGTGGTGATTTTGGGTGGAGGTTCTTCGTAGGATACCAAGAGACCTGAGGTCGCTGTGGCTTTAGAATCGTCTGACCCCCGGTTTCTCGGTCTGAGCAGAGGCAGGGTGTGGGTGGAATACCTCGGTTAGGATGGCCCTTTCTACCATTCATCTCGGTTTATCTGGTACCGAGGCGGTTCCAAAGACCTTGATATCCGCATTCTTCTGGTCATCGGGTAGCCTCGGTAAGTTTTAGAGCTGACTTCTCTTGTATCCTTCTTATCTCTGGTAATAAGAAAAGGGATGAAAAACACTGGAACTGAAAGGTTCATTTCCATGTCTCTTATCCATTTCTGCCTCGTAGCTGTAATGAAACCGTTACTGAGGGGTGGAGATGAGATTTCCTCCCACCCGCGCCTCGGGTCGCATGCCACTTTAGGTGTTACGGTTTCTGGGTTATAAATAGGGTGATTATGAGTTAGAATGTAGCGTGAGGTTGAGATAATGCCCATGATTCTCTTTCTTTGGTTCTAAAGTTGGTTCTGTTTGTGGTTCCTGCTCCTACTCTTAAGCACAGTCAAGTTTTCCTTTAAAAGTGAAGCTTCTCAATTTGTCAGCTCATATTCAGACTCATTTGAATCCTCAGTATCTTCTTCTTTTAGATAGAAGTTAACAGAAAATAGTATGTTGGAGTCCAACTGAAATAACAAGATAAAACAAAAGGAAATCTGAATGTGTGAGAGGTGGCAATTTCTAGCATATGGTATCTGTAATACAGTTAAAATGGGTTCTTACAATAAGCTTAAAATTTTATCATCACTATTATAAAAATAAATATTTTCTCATGGAATATTTCCATCTTAAAATGTTCTGCTTCATCTGAAGCAAAGTTGTATGTTCTGAATATAAAATGTAGCTTCATAGAAACAAATAGTGTATGAGTGAAAACCAGAGGATAAAACCTTGGGCTTAGAAGAAACACGCAAAATTGGGTGCTTTGTTGGGGGGGTAGGGCTTTTTGTTTTGTTTCAGTTTTGTTACTTCTGTTTTTTAAACAAGATTGTGCATTATAACGTGCAGTAATTACATTTACTGTTAACTGCTGTTACGACTGCTGTTCAACTGTTGTAAAGAATTTCCTTTAACTCTGGTACTACTGCTGTGTTGTGTTTTTTGTTTTTTTTTTTGTTTTTTGTTTTTTTTTTTTACCTAATACCAGTGGATTTGATGGATTCACTGCTGACATGTGAAGATAGAGGCTGTGGGATACGGGAAGTCATAGACAAAATAAACCCAGCATTCAGCCTCACTTTAAGTACCTCTCCTGATTACAGTGTGTTGTTGCCAGTCTGATTTTATTTGGAATATGACTTGCGTGCCTTTTGGGCTCGCCTGTGGCTTTGTGTTTCTTTAACTGTTCCTTTGAGGCCCTTGTTCATCCTGGCTTTGGATTTATTAACTTGGAAGTTTTGTATTGCTTAGTTACCATTTTTGTTTTTTTTTGTTTTGTTTTGGTTTTGCATTGTATTAGTGATGTATACCCTAACATACAGCTGAGACAAAATGCAGATTAGGAAGAAGCAAATCTGTTTTACAATGGAACCTTATCTTTTGATCATGGTGGGTTTTTTTATTAATAATAGACAAGAAATCACAATCACAAAACCTTCATTATTAATATCTGTGGTACAGTTTCATAGAAAAAGGGGGGTGTTTTTATTTTTCAAGAACTCTGGGAAAGAAAAGGTGTCCTGATTATATTTGCCTGCAAAATGAAACCGTTTGTAGCATGTGAGAAGGTATTGGATGCTACAGTGTGACACTACAGGCTGCTTCAGCTCCTGCATTTAAATAAGTCTCTTGAAAAGGTGATCTTAAACGACTATACCATACCGGATCTTCTGCATTTCATGTTCAAGCTTTTTTGAGTATTTAGAAATATCTTAAATATTCTTCTGTCTTGTTTTAATAATAAAAAAAAAATGGAGGAGAGTGGGAGGGGAGGAATTAATAAAGGGCAGGAATCCTTTATGCCAAGGATATCTGACCTGAATGCTGGGGCAGCCTGCCTATGCAGTTCTTTCGTTTGTTTTCCCCCCTTTTGCCCCTGGCTAAATCTGTTGCTATTTCTAGATGTAGTGTATTAGGAAAGAGGCAACTGTGAAAGAATTTAACTGCTACTGATTTACATCTGCTATGGAATGTATTTCCACTCACTGTGATTTTTGTATGTTGCATTTAGTTGAGTGAAGGCACATCACGTTATTTTGTGCATCATAGAAATGGGAGGTATATTTCAGATGGATCCTGTTACTTTAATAATACTTAATTGGTGACTTTTAAAATTTACAGTTATGAACAAACTGATTTTTGAAAAGTGAAACACAATTACCTTGCCTTCAATCTCTTGAAGGATATTTAGTCTTTTGTGTGCTGTTTGTCTAATAACAGAATGCCCTGTCTCACTGAAACATCCCAAAGTGATCGAACAGGTAATGTAACGGGGATTGGGTTGGGTGACTTTTGTTGCTGTATCTTTTAATTGAAGGGTTAAGTAAAAGACAGAATCAAACAATTTACTTGCGAAAAACTCCAGTGAAATACACGTTCTCTCCAGTATTTTGGGGAAATGATTGTTCAGAACAGTCAGTCGGGAGTTCTCTGTTCATCCTGTGTGGGTCCAAAGAACTAAATAAATCTAAATCAAAGGTAGCATTCCTCCAGTTTTGCTTTGTGCACTCAATTTGTAATTCTAACACTTTGCCGATTGCCCTATAGAGTATACAAACATTTTAACATTGCTGGGTTTTTTCATCACATTCTCTGGAGGCTAGTAAGGCACAGAAAAAGGTAAACTGGCTACTTGCTTTTTGCTGTTATGTGTGTCTGAGGGGGTAGCATTCCATGTGGATAAACTTTTTCTAGAACCTTTTAGACAGACATCTAAAAGGAGCATATGCGTCTGTGTGTGCGCGCACACACGTAAAAAATCAGTATATGGAAATGCTACCTTGGTTTTTTTTGAGTCTTACGGAAGAACTAGTAAAGGTTCAAAAATTAATTTCTTGTATTAATAATGACAACTTTAAAATGGTTTTCTATTTTTGTCAGCTTACATCTTAAGGAAATTATTTCAAACAAATATTTGCAATATCTTTGACAGTGATTTGGACAGGCTTTTCAGACATCTTCCCCTATAATGATTTTTCATTCCCCGTAAAGGCTAGGCTAGAGAGGTTAGGTGGAAATAGGGAATTATGACTTAGTTTGCAGTTCTTTTTGTGCTCAATCCATCTTTGCTACTGCAATGAACTTAAGCAGACATAGCAGCATCTTTTGTTATAGTATCCTCCTGGTTTTATCTTCTATGGCAGCCTTTTTGATGTTCAGAGTAGAGATTTCTGGCTCAATGGGCAGGACGTCAGTCAGCACATTGCTTAACGTTCTTAGGTAGTAATTGAAAGAATCCCCTCCCAATCAGTATTTCAAGTATTTATCTAGTCATAGAGTCAAAGATAGCGCTAATGGCAACAAAAGCAAGTGTACTTTATCTGTGAACTGTTCACTTGATTAAAATAGAGCAAAGCAAACGTCTCCTGTTAACCTAGAATGTACATTTGATCCCCCCTTTAAAATTAGGAAGGCAGTTTGTCTAATCAGTGCACAGAAAACTGAAATAAGAAAACATCTTCCCTGGCTGAAGTAGCTTTCAAAGGATTTTGTATTACAACTGTAGGTCTTCTGTTGAACCTCCTAGTCTTTGCTGATGTATGTTTGAGGCTGATGAATAAGATTTGTAGAGGTGAGGTATAGAACTAGTGCTAGCAAACTTGCCAAACTTGTATTGGCTGTGTGAGAGACAATAAGCAGGTAACGGGGATGATAAGTGGGTTTCAGGAACAATGGAAAATGAGTGCAAATTCAACTAAGTTGAAGGAGAGACATTACTTGATCACTTGATAGGAACAGAATAGCTTGTGTTGTCATCCGCCGTAATCTCTGTTCAAATGTACGGCTACAAGGTAGCTTTATCACCTGCTTTGTCTTCTCTTACCCCATCATCTATCTCTCTGTAGATGAACCTCAAGTGACCTCTATAAAGATTAATACACAGTATAATAATATTTCACAATGGCCAAGCAATGCTTTGGTATATGAGCAAAATTTTTTTATTCTCCCTCATCTTAGGTCTGCTTTATAGCAATGCAACTTTTGCTTTAAACTAAAGAATCTGTCTAGGTGGAAGTGGAAGGTTGTTTGAGCAGTATATTTGAGACAGCTTTTTAAAAAGCTCTTTAAAAGCAGTGGAAATTTCCAGGCTTCACAAAAGAAAAGGAAAAAAAAAAACACCACAAAAAAACCAAACAAACAAAAAAAGCTTTTAGGGTCTGGTTTAGTATCTGCTTTGCGAGTTGCAAGAAGAGAGAAATATGAAAAGGAACCACAGACATTCTGGATGTCAGCCTGAGAAATTTTCCACTATTTCTTTTAATAACATGCAGGCATGCTTTTATCGCTGGAATTCCAGTTAGGAATCTTCTTCTGACTGGAACTTCAAGCTATTTGGTAAGCAAGTGCTTGCTAAAAATCAATTGTCAAAAAATAAATTCTCATATGTAAGATTGTGCATAAACCACCCTCATGCTAAGTATCAACTACTGCTTATATTACTTCAGTTCCTTGTTATACAGTATGTTAATTGTTCCTATTTCTACATGATCACTGCTAGGTGACAGAACATCTTTTCTTGCTTCCGATGGTAATTCTGGACCAACCTTTCCAGTAAGGACTGTATGCTGCTAAGCTAAAAATCTTAATTATCCTATCTTTAATATACAAAGAAAGAAAGACATTAGGAAACATATCATTTGTAAAAGAGTTAAACTTAAAGACTATTTAATGGTTATTTTTAAAGTTATTGAAGTTTCAGATACAATGGTGAAAATCAAACTGAAGAGGCCTACAGGTTCAACCTCGTTTGTCTACCTCAAAGCTCTTTTCTGTGTAAGTTGCTCTTACTTACTAAAAGCTACCTGACCTTTCTCCAAGATATGGAGGACTCTGTACTTGGAATGCATCTCATCTTCCTGTCAACACGGATATATATTGTTGGCTTATACTGTTTTGGGGTAGGGCCTAAAGAATCCTTCATATATTGGGTTGAAGTTTTTGTTTTTTTAAATGCTGGCTTGGGAGCTAAGCTACTGTATTGTGTAAAAAGTAAGCAACCTCACAACAAACTCTTGTCTTAATAGTATTAATTGAAAATGCAAAACCAGAACCCTTTTGTTGCCGCAGGCCCCCAGCCGGATAATAATTAGCATTGACTCCATGATTGCAGAAGGTTGATCGCTTGCTTTATTATATCATTATATTATACTATACTTATTAAGAAACTCAGTAACCCTGTCTGATACAGCTTTGACCTAACTGGTCAATCGATCCAAACGCCATCCAGTGTCCAATTAAGAAATCACCCTTTCTTAAACAAATCTCCGTGACACATTCCACATATGCACAACAGCAGGTGCAACAAGTGGAGATAAGAATTGTTTCTCATTCTTTTCTCTGATCTTCTCACAGCCTTCCCCGGGAAAATGCCTGAGAAAGTCTGTGCCTGCTCTCTGTGGCCAGGGTGCTGCTGCCACACCCTTTACATGCACGTTAATGGAATTTTGTCTTTTTAAGACGGCATAGTACATTTCCACAGCTCTCGAGCCAAGTCAGGGCCATTGTGCTTCCTTTTCTGTTATCTCTCTGTGTTGGGCTGCTTTTTTTTTTTTAAATAATTGTATAAAAATTTCAACATCTGACTTCCTGACTGCTCGTAATCCTTTCTCATGTATTTACTGCTAATGAGAATGCTAATGACTAAAGTTAAAAGTAGAACATGTTGAACTTGACATGAACCTTAATATCTTTTCCAGTTTATGTAAGGATTGTATTGTGAATTGTGTATTTTTTAATTGGTTGCTCACTGATTAAAAGTACTGAAATCACTGCCATTGCTTTGTATACCTTTTGGATATCTTATATAAATTTGTTACTTTACAAATTTGATGCAAAATTAAGGCTTGAGATGGATTTCTAAGTCTTAGTTGAGACTTTTTCTCAAATGTAGATTTGGTAACTACAGGTAGTAATTCAACTTAAGAGAACTTTCTTTTCAGTGTGACTGAATATATCCCTGTCACTTGGTTTAGGAGCCTTCTCCTTACTCCAGTGACGCTTTGGTCTTTATTCCTAGTATTTTACCTAGGGAAGAAGAGGGTGTGCTATGGCCAATAGATCTTTGTTCAATTTTCCTCCACTCAGTAAAAAAAAAAAAAAAAAAGATCTGAATTAATTCTTCTGTCAAAATGACAGACCAGTGCTAAGTAGTGTACCAAAAGTTGAGTGTTGTCAGTGAAGAAAAAGGTTAGAAAATTGAAAATACTACATTATTATAGAGTCATGCTATGTCTTCCTCTTGAATGTAAGTATTTCTGGTCTATGCAGTATCAACAAGTAAAATCGACTGTGTTTCTCTGTATTTTTAATGAGACACAGAATTTCCAGCATTTCTCTTTTTTTTTTTTTTTTTTTTTGCCTCAGAATACGAGGCAGATCTATAGAAAACCACAAATGTAATGGAAAATCAACAGGAGGAAAGTGTTTTCTTCTTCACTCATTTCGGTTACTCTCCTTATTATCAGATGTCAGGGTTAAAAATAAAAAAGGATACTTTCAAATAGTGTAGAGTTTAACTACGGAACCGACTGCCACAGAATATCCAGCAGCTAGGAGACTTAGTTGTTTGGAACCAGGAAATTCCTGAATAGTAGATTTTAAAGTTTGAGAGTATGCTAAAACACATTCATATGCTGTTTCTTTCTAGGCATTCCTACTGGCTTCTGCTCTAGCGAATACTGTGCTCAGTAAGTTTTCTCTCACAACTACTTTGTTTTCTCTGCATCAATTCTCATAAACTGTTGATATTTAAGGAGTTTAAAAAAGGAGAAAATAATTTCAATTCCCTTAGAAAAACAAAGGGTTTTTTTAAATGTTCTATGTTAATATGCTATATAGTTTGCTGTTTTCCACCTCACTTAAACTTGAGGAAATGCATGGTATGACCTGGCTTTGGTATGTGTCATGTTATCTAACACTGTTAGGCTTTTGGGGAATGCTTGGACCGTTAAAGGATGCTCCTCCTAAGATGTGGGATACCGTGTATCCTCGTGTGTATGTATCTCCCTTTGGTTTTTAATTCTCTATCACTAGTACTAGAGTTTTCTTCTTCCTGAAGTAACCGATAATTGTTCTGAGCAAAGTGTTCATGTTATTTTGGAAGACTGATGACGAAACAGGGTTTCTTAGCTAAATCTGTTCTGGGCTCAGTGCAGATACAATGTGAATCACTGCTGGGTATTGTTTGTTTGAGGTTCGATCGTAGCTTCTTGGAGTAAGCAATTTAACCTTCAGTATTCGATTAGATTGATATGTCAGTTTCTGTGCTTATTGCTGGAGAGTAGTGAAACTGAAAACTTGTCTGGACATTCTATTCAGTGAGATTTTGGTCTCAAGAAAGGAAGTGCCTCCTTCAGAATAATATCTTGTTGTAAGTTCAACCTCTATGCTCTGCAGCTTAGCAGGTGCCCTGAAACAGGTGAGCTGGCTTGGTTAGAGTAAGGTTGGGGTTAAAGCAAAATGAAGGAAATGAAAGGAGACAGTTGAAGGCAAACCTTTGGAGAATGATCTCTTCAAAGGACAGAAGAATTTGTGGGTTTTTTCAGATAGCTGTGCTCATCAAAACATTATAGTTCCTAAGCCATGTTTTGCAGACAGATGACGCACCGAGGTAAATAGTATGAGCTGGAGACAAGTGATAAATAACTTTTGGTCCTGGCTGGATGCAGGCACTTGTTTGAGCATATTGTCTATCATAAATCTACTTTCAGTGAAAAAAAGATCACATAAATTTTATTCTTTAAGAGGATTAATGATATCAGGCTTAAGTTTTGTATGCTCTTCCCTTGCGTTCCCTCCATGGTGTGCTGTGATTATCCTGTTACTGTTTGTACACTGTTACTTATAGGCTTCATCTATATGACAATCTAACGAGTTTTCATACTGATGAAAGCTCAGGAATAAGGCTTTGTAGCTTTTTGAACTTTCAGTGGGCTGTTAGGTACACTAAAAACAACTTACTGGACTTTGGAAAGAGAAGCTATTCTATGCCCAGAGACAATTACTAGTAACCTTTCTCCTAATAATTTTGACGGTGCCCAAGAATATAAACTTCTGACTGCAGTGTACCTAAACATAACTTCCCATGCTGTGTGGGATGTACTGTAGCAGAGGGTCATTCACTGGATGAATGTAGAGTGGTATTTACTGATAAGAGAACCACGCTTCATAGCCGATCTGCAACTGCATGACATAAATGCATGACCGTGTGCTTCTCAGTTAGTTACTATGTTTTGTTTGCTTATCAGATGCTAATAGGACAACTTTTCAGTGCAGGCATGGCTGAATACTAACTTTAAAGATCAAACAATGGCTCTCCAGCTCAGAGTTCTGCTGAATGTTAGATACAGTTCAGTCAGTCTGCTTGTTTGGGAACTAAAGAAAAAGTGCAAGGAAATGTAAGGAAAAAAGTAATAATAAAAAAAATGTACAGCTCTGTCCTGGCATTTCCACCAGTGTACTATATAATAATACATAAAGTTTGCTTCCTGATGATGTGGAACTGCACAACTGCTTAGCCATTTATCTGTAAACAAGGAAGGAACTGGATCTGAAAACATTATAAATGCTTTTGGCACTTGAAGAGGAAGGATATAATCCCATCTGGTTTTGGTAGTTGCAGACCTCTTGTACTAACTTCTAGAATGGTTGCTAATCTTCCTAAAATTGCTTGGAATTTCTGTGTTAATGTTGATAGTGTCACTTTGGAGAGTTCTGTGGATAAACTTTAGTTTGAGAAGTGTCATTGGTATAAAACCTTTAATGAGTCAGACTGATTTTCTGTCTGCTTGAGGAATCCCTGGGAGCTTAATGTGAGATTTGTTGAAAAATGGGTTTTAATGAAAGTGAAGATACTGCTTCTTTAGTAGAACATTAGAAAAACTAGAAGCATAAGGTTTTTATGCAATGGAAATTCCTTGTAAAGAATAGAAAACTTTGGACCAGAAAAGAAAAATCCAGAGGGCACTGAGAGCCTTACTTAAAAGCATGCCATTCTTTCTCATAAATGGGAGGGGAAAAAGATCCTTGATGGTAGGAATGAATGTTGTGGTCAGGATTACACGCTCTGTGTCCAGTAAAGATGGGATTGTTGATGCGTGTATGCAAAATCTAAAGCATGCATGATATTAATAAAACGTACCTTTTAAATCAGAACCGAAAAGAATGTGGTAATATAGCTTAAAATTAAACAAAGTAGGATCAATTGTAATGTTACTTTCCTGTCTTAGAGGCCCATTGTTATAATGGTTTATCTCAGTACCTTATGTACTACATCCCAGTTTATCTCTGGGCTGTAGTACATAACTCCCTGAGGACAGTGTTTTGCTGAAACACGTTGTGTAATTATGCTAGCATCAATCCAAACACCATGAGCAAAGTTAGTGTTGGTCGGTCAAGGTTTTATTCAGTCAAGTATTAAAAAAATCTCTCACGATGGGGATCCCTTACGCTATCTGAAAGTGGTTGCGGTGTTCAATCACTATTTATAAACTGGAATGTAACTTGTTGCAGGTAGTAAAGCTTGCCTATTGCCCTTTTCTTGTAGGCCTTGAAGGAGACTCTGACTCTCCAATCTCTAATACCTCTCTGGGTGGTACTACTCTGTTTTATGTACCATTGAGCAAAGATACCAACCTTTGGGCTTTTTCCTTTTTATTACTCCACCTTGCTTAATTTTTAAATAATTGAGCCCGTAAATATAAAATTTTATTTGACCAGAGACATGCACAATACCGCTACAGATTTGTTTTGAGCAGTAAATTGTAGCAGATGCTCTGTGATAACCTGACTGTATTGTGGGAAGATTAATTAACCTGATTTGGGAGGGATTCTGTTCTGACCTTATTTTGCAATTTCACTGAAGGTACTGTATCTACTAAGCTCTGTTCACTATGAATGAAATACGGTATGGAATATGAAAAAGAAATATAGGGAAGGGGATCCTAATTAATGGAGTGCTCAAATTTGTTGGTATAACATAGGTAGACAACTGATTTTGCTTCAAATATTGAATGGTAAGCATTTTTGTTGAACTCAATACCTCTTGCAGCCAAATGAAGTGTGCCTGCATATACTCAATCAGATTTGAATTACAGCATTGAGCTTAAAACATTTCAGTATTTCAAGGACAAATCGGGTTTAGAAATGGCACCTTTGTATTAAGTAGCTGTACTTATTCCTTTCAATTAAATTAATCGTATATAAGCACTGATGCTATGCATGGAAAATGTGAACTATTTTGATTTCTTCAGTAGCTTATTTTGGTTTTAGTACTTTCTGGTCTTGTACTCTCAAATCTGAGAGTCTAGTTTTGCTGAAAACTCATTAACTTCATTAACAGGCCTTTAATCATTATTAGATCAGCAAAGACCAAGATCTAATCTTAAAAACAAAGAGGATGTGTGTTTTTCAATAAATTTAAAAAAGAACCTATTTTAGTAGCACGACGGAAAAAGATACTAAGTAGGATTCTCAAAAGCTTTCTTAAGGCACCAGGCATTTAACTCCTCTTAATGCCAGTTTGTGTGAGTCTTGAGTAGACTCGCACAATATGAAACCCTGTAATGGATAGATGCCTTCCCCCCTACCCTCTCCCCACAGCGCTCAAACACTTTTTCAGAATATGAATCCGCATTTTTAAAAGTGTAATGTTTCTGGTGTAAAATAATATATTTGCTGACATTATTTCTGTAACTTAGTTCTTGCACAAACACATGAATTAATGTTCATAGGTACTGCATCTGCTGACTAGCAAAATATACCAAAGGCAAGGCAATGTGATTTATGGAGTATATTTCTTTCATGCTCATGGGCCCACCCTTATTGATGGGTGTAAATGTATTTGTTGTGATCTGTCATAATCAAGACGGTATGTATCAATGTTGTTTACTCTCCATTGGAAAAAGCATGTGAGTTCTGATTTGAATGTCACTGGAACTCTCTAAGTACCTGTGCTGGGCAAAGGCCAAGTTAACATACAGGTCGTGGACAGACTTCAGATGTTGATTTATGAGATGATTATCTATTATTGTGTGGTAAATTGGGAGTGATTGCTGTGTTACTGCTCATGAGACTTTTTGTGGGACTGGTCTCCATCAGTTCACAGAAAAGACTACTAATAGCCATATTTGTCTGTTGTATCATCCGTGCAGTGCGCTGTTTCAGGAATCTGCTTAAATTAAGAATGTGCAAAAAGGATTAAAGAAGTCCTGGGAGGTGGAGCTGACAACACTATTTGAAATTTTTTGAATGACCTCACATCCTTGGTATTTTCCGTGTAAGTTTCTGTATGTCTTTAAAAAGCTTATGGAAAAAATAGTATAATGTGCCATAAAGAAAGTTCTACTCTGTTTGCCAGCAAGGTAGTCGCTGAGCAGGGCGCCACCTTGGTTGCTAAACTGAGTGTGCCTTCTACATGGGTTACTTGCTGGAGGGGCAGGAAAGTGGGTTTTCAGCACTGTTGGCTGAGACCTCCAGCTACTGTTTCAAAAGAAATCTTGAATTAGGAGGGAGGTGAGGGTGGCCTTTGCTAAGCCCTTGACCCTGCTGCTGCCTCATGCTTTGTGGATGCTGTGTATGGGTGCGACAGTATAACCTAGAAAAATGTCCCTGTTTGCTAGCTACTGTGCTGCCAGGCACTTTAACTGCTTTGTAGCTGCGAAGGTTTATTGAGAAGTTGCTCTTGGTCTTGGTAATATAGTGATAAAGCATGTTCTGTTCTGTCAGCATGGAGAAGCTGTGCAGCAACAAAGCTAACTTGGTTAGATAAAATACTTGAGCATCTTGGCCAGTGGTTTAAAACAAAACTGAACCTGTTAGAGTACTTTAAGGCACTTACCAGCTATGCAGATATCTTCGTTGGAGCAGCAAGATAAAGTTCAGTTTGTTTAGACATTTGACCAGTTTCTCTTCCAAAGCTTTAATTTTTTGGACTGAATAAAAGGTTACACTTTGTTCAACAGAAGTCTCTGCTCATTTTTCAAATGTCTGAACCAAAAAGTAGTTCTGAGGCATATGTCAGAGACAGGCATTAAAGAATTAGAATAGGCTCCTGTGATGGAAAATGTTAGGTATCCTTAACCACAGATGTAGTTGTGCCTGCACAGGCACTGATAAGCTGTAGTTTATTCTTCTATTTTAGGTAAAGATGCCCACCCAAAATTAGCAAGGTTCCTTTCTTTTTTATTGCACCAATATGTCAAATCTAACTTTCATTCAGTACATCATCCTATGTTCAGCCTGATATGAAACACCTGTTGCAATGCCGGGTGTATCAAGGCTGTTTTATTAAAGATGAAGTACATTAAGTTGAGGGTGAGTGTGTCTATGTCTTTGTGTCCCCAGATGTCCTTGTGGAAATGTCTGTTGATGTATGGTTTTAAATGTTTTTCAGCAATAGATTCCTTCCACCCTGCTGCCAATGTGATTCTCCAAATTGTAGAAAAAGCAAAAATAATACTATTTCTGTTTGGTAGGGTCTTATTTTCATGACCTGTTAGTTTTAATGGGGAAGGGCAAACTCCAGCTGATTTGCCTTGTGCATAATGCAAATGTGGCACATTTTAAAAATAGCATATTTTAAAATATCTTTACAGGGCTTAAAACATTTTTATGCATTACAGGTGAACACAGTTTACTTCTAATTGTTTTGGTAAGCTAGGTACAGTCTTCAGAAACTGGAAAAATGCATGCTGTAGACTTCTGTAAAGAGCTTGCATGTTTTCCCAAAATGTGTTTTTCCTAAATGACTTCAGAATAGGACAATGTGGTATGGGTGGAGCTGCACAGTCTCAGTAGGACTGAGACATGCTGTTAATTCAAGGGCAGTCTCTTACTAGCTTCATGAACTGCATGATAAAACATACACAGTAAAAAAAAAAAAAAAAAAAAAAAAAAGATTTTGAGGAAATTGCATAGAGGGTCCTCAGAATTAGTTATTTTTTGCAGGTTTGCTGGTGCATCATTGTGAATCTTCTTTGCCTGGAACAGTAAGTATACAGACTCAGACTTCAGTTATTAGGTTACTTATGTGGTGATGTAGTAAAAAATTCCAAATTTTACTCAGCTTTTGTATTTGTTTATTTTTGGAGACAGTGCTAGCAGTTGCCAGTATTGTCTTCCCATCCCCCAGCTTTTGAGTCTAGTTTGCTTGCAGCTGCAGTAGTAGGCATCCTTCTTTCAGGAAGTGACCTTGGCTTGTATTAATCAAATTCAGAAAACACAGAAAAGCTTCTTGGTAACATGCTGACTTGATACAAAATCTTATAGTATCCATTTTCTTGTAAAATGAGGCCATCTTACAGAAAGGGCATTAATTTATGATATCTCACTGTAAAATAATTTCTCTAAAATTACATGGTATTCGGAAAAGACAAAATAACAAAACCAAACTGCACTTTTTACTGAGAGAAATGTATTGAGAGCTTCTTATAAAAGTAACTAAGTCTTAAATTGGTATTGGCAAAACTGTGTCCTGATGTAACTAAGCTGTGAAAATACAGCATTATTTGATAGCATTTTCTGTGGTGTCTTGCCATTTTTGAGCTACGGTAAGAAAGTGTGGTAGTAGAGCATGAACTCAATCAGCCAAGATCTTATGATGTCTTCATCTTTCTGACTTTGTGTTTTAATCACTTCCTGTGTCTTTTGTTAGCTTCTCTCAAGGCATTAAACTCAACCTCATAGTAGCTGGATTAAGCTACTGAATATTAAGCTAATGAATATTAAACCTATTTGCATAGATTAAGAAAGGAATCTACCTGTGTCAGTTCGAGAAATCACTGTTTGGCCTTGCCCACCAGCTGGAAATTGGTTTTCTTTGGCTGTTCTGGAGTGGTTGACTATACCTGACAGAGGTTTTAAGAGGTTTTGCATGATTATCTTACTCCCTAAAACTATTTTGCGAATTGAATCGCAGAAGTATGATTTGCAAAAGCATGATTTACATAAGTTTGATTGGAAATGTTTTCAGCCGGCATAGCTGTTTTGTAAGAGTCTTCATCCATTTTTTGGACCTGTATAGAGGTCTGAGACCAGAGTATCTTTCACCATTACAAAGTGCACTGAAAGCCTTTAACATTCTGGGTAAGATAATTTACTGATTTTGAAACTGCATGTTGATGGAAAATTAGTAATAGCTGCCAACTGACTAGTGTTTTTTTCTGCCTTAGGTCGTCATTGTGCATTATCTTGAACAATCTACCTTGGCTTGAGGGTTTGGAAAACTGAATTGTATTTTCACAAGGATCCCTACCATAAACCTTTTCTGTATGTCAATGGCATATTTACTCATTTTACCTCTTCACAGTATATTCAGATTCTTGTCAACCTTTCTGCACTGTGTTGGAGATCAGACTATACCAAAATACATGCCTCCAAGTGTTTCCCAATTTGACTGCCTCCTGCTTTGGAATGGTTAGTTCCATGTGTTTTACTCTGCAAATGTATGCAACGACTTGCCATTCTACTTGGTATCAAATCAGAGCTGCTAAAATCTCTTAAGTAAGCCTACCCATTTCTGCTGTGTTGAATCACACTCTGACGTTACAATGCTAAAGAATTTGCCTGAACTATGTGCTTTACATACTTCCCTTCATCCTATATTGTATTGTAGTGTCTGTTGCTGCACTGAACATCTTCACAGGAGCTTTAGTCCTCTTTCCTTGCAATAAATGGGTGAGAAATCTGTTGCTCTCCTTGCTTAAGTGTAGCTGGACATTTTTTTTTTTTCAAGTTCAAATGCCAAAACACAATCCATAGATCTTGTCATTCCGATTTGCTGTCATCGACATTTTCATCTATCTCCCAGAGAAAAACCTGGTGGCAGCACAGATTTTGGGGTACCCCTCCATGGACTGATTCACCTGGGCCTGTAGTTCCTGGGGTGAAAACTGCTTTGTTAGTGATGATACAGTAGAACAAGAAGCCTGTTCTGTTTGTGCTCTAGTTATGTAATAACATTAGTGAAGATGCATCTATCTTTTTCAGTGCTAAATCAAGACAATCTATTACAAATCTCATGTCCAGAGCATTTTTTACTTTTTTTGTGATTTTCTTTTTGTTTTGCTTTGCTTTTGTTTATTTTCCTTTGCAAGATTTTGAAGATCTGAGGACTTTTGTAGCCAAGAGCCATGACTTCAATGTCAATCCTTCATGGAGTAGATGATGTCCTGTTTTGTAGTCAACATCTAGAAGCATGCTATTATTACTGGTAATAATAGGAGGACTGGGCAGCAGTACTTCTTGGGCTGCCCAGCCTTATGCCAGAGTACTGTGGATTCCTCGTTTCATGTGAAGCAAAGTAAATTACTGCAGCTCTGGACTGCGCATTCAGAATCCTTTCTGACAGTTTGGTGTCGATGCTCTCTCTCCCCTTTCTCAAGGTCGTTCCTGTTTGCCAGGACAAACAGGCGGCTCCTAGCTGTAACACCTTCAGAGTTAAGTGATGCTTTGATAATGCCTAATATCAGTTCTAGCCCTTTGTTTACTGCTATGGTTTTCAGCTAAAGCAGGGAAAAGGGGCCCTACTTTTGCAGGTCTCAATTTCTGACTCGCTGTCATACTTCTTCCGACGACTCCTCTTTCCTTTTATTTCCATGCTGAAAGCAAGTCTCAGTCCGGAGGAGGCTGCTGGGCGTTCTGCTGCTCGTTCGAAGGGAGGGGAAAGGGAGGAGAGGCCCTTCTCCCTTACTGTCCGCTGCCTGGCGGGGGCGAGCCGGGCCGCAAGGAGTTAAGGGCCGCAGCCGCCCGCGGTTCTGTCTGGACCCGCCGCGCGCTCATTGGTTGCAAAAAGGTGAAATTGAAACCACGGTAAACTTTTGACCCTGTAGCAGTTCTTGTGGAACGCCTTCCCCTTGCCAAGAGCAGAGGGCTTCTTCCCCCCCCGGCTCGCCCGCACCGCTCCCCTCCTTTTCCTGTATTTTTTTCTCTGTGATCATGCTGTGCTGCATGCAGCCTCCCCGAGGGGAGGGGGAGGACGAGAACAAGCGAGTAGCTTGTGTGCCGCTAACGGCGAAGCTGGAATTTGCCTTAAAGGCTAGTACCAGCTATCTTCTGAAAGTCCCATTGCTACACAAGTAGAAATCCTTTTTTTTTCTTTTCTTTTTTTTTTTTTTTCCCAGTTTCCAACATATTTCTGTATGGTTGAAGAAAAAACATCCCAACTAAAAGCAACCTGCAAATTGATGCTGGCGATCAGGGCTAATTAGAAAGTGGGGAAGGGAGGATGAGTCACCCAGTACGCTGGTTTCGGCGAGCTTAATAAACGTGTTGAGTTTTTTAAAAGATTGAAGTGGTGTCTCCGTACTGAAATCCTACGTTGGAATGTCTCGGTATTACAACTGAGTTCATACGTCTCTGAATTGAATACATATTTACCTGACTCGTTTCTATTCTGCATCTTCCTTAAACAAGAAAACCTCCAACACCTCAGGCTGAGAGATAAGTAGTGTCAGCTGAACTTCACTGCCAAATTGCAAAGTGTTAGAGGCCCAGAAGAGCCAATGTTAGGAATTTTTATTTAGGGTGCGACTCCAGCAAATTCTGGACCTAATCAACATCTGTGTCATTTTTATACTCTGCAGATTTTATCACAAACCCGAAATATCTGTGGCCGAGAAAATTCACCTTTCCCTTTGTAGCTTTGCCAAATCAGACAAATTATAGCAGCGTTACATTTTCGATGAAGTGTGAAAATGACATTTAGCTATTTCACTTTTCTTTCCCCTTAAATGTGTGTCTTTTCACTGACAAAAGAATCGCTGACTTGATTACTGCATCAGTTTCCATTTCCTCCCTCACTAGCTCATAGGCACAGGTCTTGGGCCGCCTGTTCTTGCTGGAACATTAAATTTACTGAATGTTAAGTGCCACTTAATCAAGGAGTCACTCAGCACCTTACCTAGAGATAACATTCAAAACTCTTTCTCAGCAAAGAAACCCGATGCCTGACTACTTCAGTCTGTTGTTTCCACATCTCTCCTGTCTTGTTCTTGCGAATAGTTTCATTGGATTTATAGAGCGTGTTCATTTCCCTAATTAGAGATTAGGCTGGGGAGGGACCCACAACTGCTGTGATTTGGACTCTTTAAAAATTCAGTTCTGTATGCAGTTTAGTGGTTAAGAAGTGTTTACAGCAGTGTTAATACAGTAGGACAGAATTGTGGTGGTTTTGTGTGGGCTGTTCTTGTAGTGCTGCTTTATTCTTGATGCAGCTTTTCCTGGGAATTGAGGGTGTCTCCAGAAGCATTGCTAGCAACATCGTGGGAATGATGAATATTAAATGATTAATAGCAGATCCTCTGCACCCTCATGTGTGCAATTCTCCTTGCAACTGCAAGAGAAACGTGCCCTGACAGTGATCGTTTGTGGCCTCCCCGTTTATTCCAGTTAGTGTACCTAAGCAGGAGCTATTATATAGTTTCTTCTTCCCCACTCCCTGTGATTGGTTGTTCTCTCCTTCCTGTGCCCGTGTACATCCTGTCTGCTTCTCATTGTCTGTTTCATGGCAGTTCTCCTGCCTTCACAGTGGAGCTGCAGTGAAGCTGCACATCATGTTGCCTATCACAGTAAAATGGAATAAATGCTCTTCTAAAGGAGAGTGAGTAACAACTGTCACAAATTAGAAATAAATTCTGAACTCTATTTCTGAAGCATAATTTAATGTATCTTAGACTTCTCTTAAACACTTGTGTGACTGCATTGTGACAACATTGTGTGTACATGCCTTTTAGTGGTAAAAATCCATGAACTCCAAAGTTGTTGCTGCAGATGCCAGCATAAGGGTGGGAAACTGGCAAAAAAAATACCACTGATACTGAAGCTACAGAAGCACAAATTTTATTAGTCCTATAAATCCTATAACTTCAGAGAGCCCCACTGGGGGGAGTGTTTTTGAAGATCATTATTGAGAGCTAACTGCTGATAATGAAAAATCACTAGTGTAACCATTTCCTGTAATGAATGTGGCTGAAAAGAAGGATATCATGGATACCGTGAAGACATTTTGTAACCAAAAAGCATTAAATGAATAGTCACAACTGAAAATACGTGTTGGTGTTCTACACTGCTTTATTCTGCGTGTTTATTCGGAGTAGATCTTGATGTTGGTTTAATCTGCTTGTATTCCAAAATGGGGTTTTGCCAGCTGCTTTGGAGCTGCCCTATTAGAATTTTCTCCCCCACCAAGGTTTCCACAAGGTGAATGAGAAATTTAAAAGAGAAGTTCCTGCCATGGTATTTTCATCTACTTTTTCTCTCTCTAGAGTAAGCAGCTTTCTGTCTAGAAAACAGTTTTCTGTCTGCTTTCTTCTAAGCAAAAAGATGGAAAGGTGATTTAGGGGAGATTCTAGAGCATAGCCTCTCAGTTTGGAAAACTATTATATGTTCCAAAGCTAATCAGAACTACTATTGCATGCTACAAACTTCTGCTGGTTTATTAAGGCTTGGCAGTTCCCCCTAGATCAGCTCCTCACTGTTATGCTGACATAAATGATGCTGGAAAAGAGTAGACACGTACTAGTTGGACCTCAGATTTTTGTTTGGTTTTAAAACATTACCATTTAATCTGTCTATTCTGCTTTTATATCCGTTTCAGTTGGTGGTGAAACTAACTACCTGCAGTGTGATGGCTTAATTGTGGGATGCAATAAGTGGCTTTTTCTTGGCTTCTTCCTCAATAGGTTTGTCTCAAAACTGTCCTGTCCACATCCTTGTTGCAGCTTTTCAGTGATGAGTGAACACTTGGTCTTCTGCAGCAATAATGGCTTGGGTTTCTGGATTTTAAATGCTTTTTTGAAAAGCATGTTTATAGCAACAACTTACTGAAAGACATTAAAAAAATATCAATCTATTCATTTTTGTACCTCCTCTGCTAGTATAATTATTTTTCTGAGTTCTCTTGTGATACCATCAGGATGCAACATGAATAGACACAAAAAATGTTAAGCTGTAGACATGTGAATTCCTTTGAGGACACATGTACATACACACAGTCTTGTTTTTCCGGAATCAGTATCTGAGAAATTTTTTTTCTCCTTTAATGTACAAACCAGTTTGTAGAAAGAAAAGTGTTCTGATAGAAAAGTGAAGCAGACCTCCTGCTGCAAGTTATGTTTCACCTTCACTTCCTTGAAAAATGTAATAAAATTGAGGATTGGCTGCTATAGCTGAAAGGACTTTACGCATTTATAACTCTGTAGGTTGCATTATCTATGTAAATGTTTGTGGGCTAGGGTGGGTTGATCAGGTTATTCCTAGCTTCTGTTACAGGCTCAGGCTTTTTAATCTCTCAGGCCACAGGGACAGTAGACAGTAGCTTTGCTTACTGATTTCTGCCGAAGTAGCAGACCAGGATATTTACTCTGCTGTCTTTTTAGAAGAGTATGCTTTGTTTCCAGTACAGTCTTAAACTACTTTCCTTCTGAAGTTTCTTGAGTGTATATATATATGTGTGTGTTTGTGTGTGTGTGTTAATGTATATATATATATATATATAGTGCTTGTGATAATCAATATAACCTATCAGGTAATTTATCAAAGCATTAAATGAACTATAAATAGTACAAAGACAATATTCCTGAACAGATACAAGGAAACAAAAAAGAATTGGCTGAAGTGGTCCATAACTGTTGCATTTGTTCGTTTATGGTATGTAGTTGTCCTTACAATAGTCTGCTGAAGACTTAGACAAGAGGAGGAGTCAACTTTACAGTTTGTGGTATCAAAAATTCCTCATGATAAATCATGGCAGAATGCTCATTTTTCGCCCTCTCCAATCAGATGAAAATCATCTGGAAAGGCATGGTTTTCTTCAAGATAAGTAAATGAAAAGCATGGTCCAATGGTGCTTGCAATACCAATGCTCTGGTCCTTAAAGTAGGTACCTTTTGTTCTCAAGGTACAAATAGGGAATGCCCAGAGAAATCAAATATAAATAAATTCAAATATAAATAAATGCAGAGCAAAAATTATATGCTAGCAAAACCAGTATGTGTTCTGTCTTGTTGGCTCCACATGCTGTAGTAGTCTTTTGGTGATGATGCTGTGAAAATACAGGACAAGTATTTTTCATTTTGGATATTACTACTAAAATATATTTCCATTTCTAGCACTATACCAGACAACTGCAGACATTCTTTAATAAACCTCAGAGCTGTGACGTGATAGAGAATTGGAAAGTAGGTGATGCTTATCTAATTTTTTTTCTAGTGCTAATTTTCTCTGTCCTAGAGGGGAAGAAGGCTCTGCATACTGAGCATTGACAATTGCAAAAACTTTATTTTATCTGAAGAAAGAATTTCTAATGCCTTATGGGGAAAAAATGATATTGCTTTTTATTCATTGTGTATTCAATCATAAATAGAGGGAGCAAAACAGTTATCCTGGCTAATCCTGCTGAATGGAGGAGGAAAGGGAATTGCAAGCTCAGTGGTCACAGCCTACTGTTTAATTGTCCTCAGTGTTGTTCTTAAGAAACTGTCATTTCTGACTGCAGGAATTTTGAATTAATACATTTAAATAGTGTATATTCAATATACTGATAACTTTAATTATGTTTCTTTTTATATTTTTCAGCTTCTTGTATAGAATATTCATTAGGTGATTGTTATTTCAAAAGCTGTCATTCCCCCTTTTCGCCCCACTCTTCTGTTAAAGTACCAAATGCAGTTCTGTCTCTTTGTTTTTCACACTGATTCTCTATCATGTATGTAACGCTGTACTCCAGGGTCCTGTGTCCTGTTGCTTGCAGAGGACATTGATATGAACTGAGGATTTAAATCAGAGGAGTCTTATTTTGATATAGCATAAAGCTGAAAATGAAAAAAAAAAAACCTAGGTCAATATGAAGCTTGGTATAAGAGGCAGAGAGACTGTTTGCAGTGAGAATAAACGCTTGAGATTTTCAGAAGCTGAATAACAGAGCATGACACACAGGAACAGACTGGAGTCTTGTGGTTTTAAGAGGGGGGTGCAGTGGGGGCTTCCTGTTAAGGAAAAGCAAAAACCATTTAAAACTGATGAAAAAAATTTCACTTACATGTTTGGCATGCGCATGGTATCAGACAACTTATTAGAATACTAAAATGCATTTTGTATTTTTTAAGTGGAGAATACTTAGAGTTTATATATTTATAAGTGGTATTTACTGGTTTCCTACTGATTTCTAGAATTTTGAGATTCAACCCCTTTTCAATACTGAGTAAAATGGGGCTCTGATGCAACAGGGAATGGTGATTTCTATTGTTTTGTAGCAAACCAGTAATTATAATTAACACATTAGTGCAGTTTGTTTAAATAATGTTTATTTGAAGGAAATACCCCTTCTCTTTTGCTTTCTTGTTGTTTTATGGGTACATAATAGAAATGTAAATTCTGTCTCTTCAGGTATACATATCTCCACATTTCTGATCTTTCTAGAAGCAAGGCATTCTAAGTTGTATTTTCCTTTGTTGCTTGCTATTACGGTATGTCACAGCAAGATTAATACTGTTTAATGGCCCTGTTTTAGGTAGTGTACTACTCATGGTGTCTTCACAGTGTTCTTCAGTTACTGGTTTCATGGTGTTTGAGTAGCTTTTGAGACACTTGGAAGGCTGCTGGTCATTCATTGGCTCAGAAAGTTAGGAAATGTCACCTTGCTTGGCTGTAAACGCAAAATTAGTCTTTGTTTTGTGGAAATCTAATGCAGTGTGTTGTTGAAGTGCAGTCATTAAAAAACCCAGTCTTTCTTAAAGGTGCTTTCATTCTTTATTTTATCCTATACACTAGCGGACCTAAGGCAGTTTTTTAGTTTTGTCTTAGGATTGCTGCTGAGAAATGGAAGAACTTCTGCCCTGCTTGTACTGTGTGTTTTTGATTGATCAGTCCTTAACCATTGCAGTTTGCAGAATGATACTTTAACACACCAGTTTCATTTTGCTTAAAATGCTTTGCTGTGATGTGTCATATCTCTGTAGCTAATAGTGAGCAATTTGTCATTGAGTAGAAGGTCGTGCAGTTGCAGCAGGGCTTACTTGGGTAACCCTTTCAAGTGCGCAAAGATAGTAAGAAATCCCCACTTATCATTCCTAGTTCTGCAAAAGTCCTTGAATTTTAAAAAACATGTAGAACTAGGAAAAATACATAAAACAATAAAAATAACTGGAGTTTAGTGCAGAAGTGATAGATTTGTGACTCTTTTGTAATCCAAGGCACTGTTACTATTCCTAGGTAGTGGCATTTAACTGTACCATGACTGATGAAGTTTACCTCTCTTCCAGACTAAACTTCACTTCGGTTTTAAATGCAACAGATTTTGCTTTAGAATTAATGAAGGCATCTAGCAGTCTTCCTAAAAGTTGTGAGAATAAAAGGAAACTTAAAATCTCAAGGAAAAATCTACGAATTTCTCTATGAAGGATGTCTCCTGTAATGCTTTAAAACTTAGGACTAGCTTGAATGACCCCTTTTCCGTTTTACCGGATAACTTCCCTGGTCAGTAGTGGGTATACTGGGGTCCTTAATTTAACATTTTTTCTCATTCTTACTACTCCTCTTTCCATTTTATATGATTGTCACACTAATACGGGAAATACTGACTAACCTGTTTCTTTGAGACACCTGTTTTGAAAGGTAAGTACGAGGATTATAGCATTAAGAAGTATATAATGTTAGATATATATTTTGAAACAAAACATAAAAATATTACTCTTCAGACATATACCTCTTCTTGGTGTCATTAATAGGCAACTTTTTATACATCACATACAGCTTTTCCATTGCATTTTCTGCCTTGGTTGTTCAGCTCTAATTTTGCATCACCAATTTTGGCTTAAGAGCAGATGTATTGAATATTGTAAATGGAATGTGCAGGGCTTTAAAAAGAGGGCTTTTTCATACTTTCTCATGCCGTAAAAGGTCAGCTGAGTTGTAATCACTTTCGCAGTTAGAGGATGTTATTTTGAAGTTTACATTGCTGCAAAGAAAGCAGTCTTTGTAGTAAGTCTAGCAGTTAAGTTACTACTACTTTCAGCAATTACTGTTATTTGTTGCAACACTGGTGTTCAATGTGGTTGATAAAAAAATAATATAGATTAATTATCATAATTGTAAATAGGTAGTAGTATGGGAAAAAATGTGTCCTTTTTAAAATTAAAAAATGTGAACATTTGTAGGTTATTACAGAAAACATCAGGTAGACTGGAATAATGGTTTTAATTCGTAATTGCTTGAATTCAGACACCGCATTGAACATGGACCGTAGAAACAGAACATTCTTGAAAGTTGTCTGTGAGCAGACAGGTATTTTATCTGGTTTTGCTGGCTCTGTGCCCAGTGCACACCTATGTTTCTAAGCAACTTCGGAAATACTTCTAAATAAAATTTAGATATTCAGATAGGAAAAAACACATTTACTGTCTCTTTCTACTTGAGTTTAATTCAAATTTGGGTAAAAGGTTTTGTTTTTGCTGCTGAGGGTAAGATTTTGAAAGAAATACTGCTTTCAGGCTTAGTATTTCCACTGGAACTGGAGATATAATTCTCACTGAATTATCAGAAACAGTCTTTAACCAATGCTAAGTGCTTTTGACAATTTCAGCAGAACTATATTAACTTTCAGTTTATCAATGTACTTATTTCTTAAACACAGAGAGGGAGAGTCGTTGACATCACATGCATATTGCATCATTTTTCAACATTTTACCCTGTTCAGGAAAGCTAGTCAATGCTTCTAATAAAAATTCACAAAATACTATCATAATACTTCGTGGAAGAAAAGGTCTTCTTGTTAAAATGGTAATCACAATGACATTTTTAAAGTACACTTCCCTGTTTTGCTTGGTAACAGTAGCATAGTAATAATTTTTCACTTACACAATTGTAAAGGATATGTTCTATCAAATGGAAGAGCTGGGGAATGAACAGTTCTGAAGTGGGCTATGCTGTAGGTAGAGTTGATTGTTGTATTTATATCATGTTATTAAAAAATAAGGTCTCTTAATGAAAAGTACTGCCATTCTGATCCTTCCCTGCTCTTTTATTGTACAGCTAGCGTTCCAAGACTTTGCTTGGTTTCTTGGTCTAATTCTGTGAGAAACAATTAGAATTTTATAAGAAGTAATTACTACAGCAGAAAATGTTCAAGTAAAATTGGACTGGAAAAGTACAGAATTAAAAGTGGATGTAAGAACAACATTTTTTTCTTTCAGGTTGCATTTGACTTGGTTTCAAGTTGGTTGTATCCATTCTGGTAGAAAGTGTATATTAGAGGATTATATGAAGGATTTTTAGAAATGCTTCCATTAATTTCAGTATCATGATGTTTGTGTAACAATATCCTACTTTGGAAGTTAAAATTTGGAAACAGTAAACTTTTTACCTTGGGTAGATTCTGCCTTGTATAATGCATTATATTCAGCCAGTGAAGTAAAAATTGCATTTAACTGGGCTCTAGTTTGTGGAAAACAGTGTGTGTATTGGTTGGCAATGCCTGACAGCTGTTATTAATTAAGGCTAATATGAAGTTTACTCATTCTTATATTTTTAAGCAGCTTTCAAAGCTCTGCAGGTATACAAATGTTCATGTGAACTTTACTCAGTCTTGCATTTTTAAGCAGCTTTCAGAGCTTAACATGTGTACACATGTTCACCATGTGTTGTAGCTTTGAACAGTTTGTTCTAGAGGTGTTAACTCTTACTAAGATGAGAATACACCCATAATGATTTTCATTTATCAAATTTAGTCACAATATAAGCATTTTATAAACTAACACTATAATGTAAAAACGTAAGAGTAATGTTTAAAGATCAAAAATACTTTTTAACTATTAAATGTTTTAGTGGACTTCAGACCAGACTTTCAGTACATGGGATTATACTAAATGTACGATATACTCTCAGAAGCATACATTTTCTAGAAATCATAAAATTAAATATAATCAAACTGTGGTTCCTGAATAGAATAAATGCTAAAGCTTTTCTTTAGGTAAATGGAAACGCATGTCAGAGAGAAGATACATTTCCTTTCCAGGGATGACCAATTTTTCTGGGAGCCATTTTGGTATTGTGGTTAAACAGTACATGTTCATTGGCTGAATAATAAAACAACTTGTCCTCCGTGCTTTAGATGTCATAAAGAATTATGTGATTGTTTTGGAATGTTAAAAATGCTGAATGTAATTATTCTTGTCTAATAGTTTCCTTGAAGAGAAAAATGTCTGGAAGAAGTTATTATTTTCACGTTTTTCAGATTTTCTGTCAGTCCACATAGCTTGCTGGTCTGGTTTTAGACTTACAGTTTCCTGTTACTTCAGTAACTGGCTGTTGAGGTGAACAGATCACAAATGTTGGCTGCCAAGTAACTCAAGACTGAAGGGGGCTTAAAACTAGAATGGATGAATATGATTGTGATCATCATAATTTTAACTACTGATCAATGGTGAAAGATACATTTTTTTCCTCCTTACTAATATGCTTAATGAAAACGTCATACTAACATTTACTAGAATTCACACTAAACCTTTCAACCTTGAAGACACTTCATATGACTTAAGAAATAATTTTCTTTTTCCTTTATTTATATTAGGAAATAATTTTCTTTCTTCTTTAAATAATATCCAAATTGCCAAAGATGAAAGATAAATTAGTGTCTGAAGCCAGTCTGGAATTCAGAGTTTGCTGGACCGCTTTGTTAAAAATTCAAGGTTAAAGATGGGATTTCTTTGCTCCCGTTAGGAACCAGCAGGGTTTTAAACCTTAGTTAATCTCAAACACTCCTAAGAGGCAGCATGGATTCAGTACATTTTCTATGTTGTTTTGGATTGACAAAGATGAAGGCCAACATGAAGAAATTTTCAGAGCTACAGCTTTATTCTCTCTGAGTGCCCAGTTTATGCCTTTGTCCACTGTCTGCGTCGCTGGCTTCCTGTTTCTGATGTGCTACTTAAGCATCTTTGTATAATCAGCTGTAGTTCAGTGCAAGGTGCAGTCTTCTCTTTTTTTAGCTCTGTACTTCCTGTTTCAATTAATTTTCAGTTCTTCCCATGTAAACAAGCTTTCCACTTCTTAAATGCTAACCTTTTCCCTGTGGCATCCCCTTTAACTTTCTCATAGAGCCGTGTAGGTATTTTTTGACTTTTTTGTTCTCTGCTCCAAAAGCTATGTAGGTGTAACAGCTATTATCCAGGATTCACTTGAGAGGCAGCATCATTTCTCTCTCTCTCTCTCTCTCTCTCTCTGTCTCTCTGTCTCTCTGTTGTTATTACGATACAGTCATAAGAGGGCCAGTGTAATCACTTTTCTGTCTTGAGGGCTGGGGATGTGTGGTGATGTCCTCACATATGTCTAGAGATGTGTAGATTAATATTCCACACTGCTTCTAGTTGTTTTGTTAAACACAACTAACCTCATAGGACATTTTACCGTATTTCATAATTTCTTTGATTTGTGTGCACAAGTAGTAACTGATTAATTTGCTGCCTTCCTTTTTCTTTCCCTGTTAAAACTGTTTGATGAGATACCTAGTTTTAATAGTTTGAACTGGAGCTACAAATTGTGTGATGTAATGAAGAAATAAACACAACGTTGTAATGTGCTAGAAGTGTTAGAATATATGTCTCATGCAGTGTATGTCTGTTTAATGAGGGAAAGTCTATTCATGTTTTCTTTTCCTGTTTCTGTGTCCGAGTTTGTTTCAGGACTGGTGCCTGATTCATCTAAAAATTGAATTCAGCAGAGAGATCCAACAAGAAACAAACTAATTTAGTTATGCCACATGAGGCTTCCTAACTGCATTTTACAAAATCATTCACATCTTCGTGTTACAAACAAAAATGGCTCGTGAGCCTTCCTCCCCCACACCCTCCAGTATAGCGGTATAAGGCTTCTATTGTCTCTGTTCATATTGAGATGTCACAGATGTGTACACTTTTCTGGGTTCTTTTGTCACATGAAACTCTAATGACCATTCCTCCTTTGATTCCTTCCTCAGGCAAATTGGCATAGGCTATACAAAATGAAATTTAGGTCACAAATTATTTTTAAATTATTCTACTTGAGTGAATGGAAGATTTAGCTGCCGGTATTTGTATATACTGGAAATCTATGGCAAAATATGGCAGAAGATGGTTGTCTTAAAAATATCACCAAGGGAGTGTGCAGTTTTAGTGTGAAATGTAAGTGTGCAGTTGAGTTTTAAAGCTGTATTTATGCTGTCCTGAAGATTAAAGGCAGGTGTGTTCACCTGCGCTGCTAAAACAACTAGGAGTATTAGGAATAACTAATTTTAAATAAATACTTTTAATTTTATGTATTTTAATTTCAATTTCACCAGGGCCCTGCTTTTCTCTGTCATATATTTTGTTTGCTGTTAACATGGTCCATTATCTGTTGCTCTGACTGGCAAATCGGGATGCATAGGAAACAAATTAACAAGTAATGACATTCCAAAAATAGATCACATGCATTATTTATCAGAGGAACAGGAGATGAACTCCAAGCATCTTCCTCTGACCATCTCTTAACTAAAAGTGTCCTGTCATATTAATACATGCAAAGTGAAAAAGGTTCAACTTAATTGTCATGTCTGAGAAATAGCCCAGGAGTGCATGGTGTGTTCTAAACATAAGCACTGCAGGGGAACTGGTAAATGAAACCTGTCAAGGTCTGAAAAATCAGTCTCCCTAAGATAGAATGCATAATATAAAATGAATGTGTGTGAAATTAAGAATATTTAATATGTTGCAACAAGGTGTGTTTCACTGGCATTATAGATGGTGCTTTTTTTTTTTATTTTTTAACTGAAAGTTCTGATCACTGGATCAGAACTTTTACCTAGTAAAAGGAACTTTTACCTAGTAAATCAGCTTTTTGTCTGTGGGAGGGATGTGGGAGGGAGAAAGAGTAGAGAATGATCAAATGCCTGTGTTTTGGAATAGTATTTTATTAGTTACTGTACTGATGGGGGAAGTGCTGGATAAGCACAGTGGTGTATCAATACAACTAATATAATTTCCTGTTTGCTTTGTAATATAAGTATAGGTGCTTTCATCTTAAATGGTAATGAAAGACTTCTTAGTATAAACTAGTTACACGAAAACCTCTTTATTTACTCAGTGTACAGAAGTGTCTGTTTCAGTGGTTTGTTACATTGCACTTTCAGATTCACAAAGCTGTAGTAAAGGTTCAGTGGTATTTTTTATCTGCTGCATTTGCTCCTTCCTCAGAGGTTTAAAAGTATGTTGGTCTTGTGCACTCTAATTTAAAGTGTATTGTATTTGGGTTCTTTTTTAAAAAGGCACAGTAATTATCTCTGAAACATTTAAGGAAGATTGCAAGTGCTGCCTTTTTTATGTCTTATTTTAAAAAGTAACCATTGTTTTTACCATATCTGGCACATTATATATCGGTATATTTTTAACCTGAACACAGTCTAGTGTGTTCTGTCTTTAGGTGTCTGTCATATTGTTGTTGTCTGTGCTGCTGGTAACAATATGACTAGTCACTTAGCCATCTCATCCGGACTGTAATGTAATGATCTTTCTCTATGTGTTTTAAAAATTTGATCCAAAAACCTACCATGTGGAAACTTAGATTTGGTAGCCAGGCTGTGTTGGATGCTAAGTTTCTGCATGTTGTGAATTGGTTATTTTAGTAGCTCATCCTGAGAGTGGGTAAATCAGTCAAAGGTCAGTATGTTGAGCTTATTGAGATCAAAACATGCTGAATGATGTTTTTGTTTGAGCACTCTTGGGTTTTGGTTGAGCAGGCTTTAGACCGGAAATTGTATGCTCACATGTTGAAAGTTGTACTGATGTGAGATCTGATGGGGAAGCTGACTGCGTGGCCCCAAATGCCAAGCACTTAGTGCACGGCTGTGCTTTGATATAAGCACCCTAATAACATAAACTAATTCATGTGAAGTGGAACAGACCACAGTGTTAAAATAAAATATTTTTAAAATTTAAGATGTTAAGCAGTTTGCTAATACCTCTGTATTTAGAAGAGCAATGTGGGTTTAGTGTAGGGACAACAGAGTTGAATGGTCAGCTGTTCAACGTATCGCAGAGCTGACAGTTACTTGAAGTTACATATTATATATTATTTTTGTTTTCCAGGATATGACTTAAAATGAATTCAGATTCTGAAGGTCCTCTGAAAAATATTCAGTGCTTGAATATTTACTAAGGACTAGTAAGTGACTGATCTCATATTTGGACTATATGTACCTGAACATTTTTAAAGCTACAGTTTAGTATATGAGAAGCATGTACTTAAAAAAAAGAAAAGGATGGGAGGGAAGAAAGAAGAAAAAAACCCAACTCAAACCAAAAACCTTACTACACCACTGCCAGAAAATGAAATTGCTGCTTATATTCTTGTGGATTCCTGTCTATGTAAGTGGAAACATCAGTTATTTCTGTGGTCAGTCTTAGAGCAAAAGAATCTCTGCATAGTATCAAGAATATTTTGAATCGGAAGTTTCAATACTTTTGATACATTTTCATGTGTATTTGAGGGAGATCCAATGTTGAAATAACAAATTTCCACTAAGTATACAGAGTTGCAGAATGGAATGTCCTGTAGTTTTATTTATTATCAAAATTTAAATATTGCAATCTGCATCCTGCAAAAATATGTGACTTATATCTTGTTTTTTAGGAGGGAGGATTCTATTTAATATTCTAACATATAAAATTCCAGGTCATGCTCATGATTCATTGAAATGAACTTGTTTGGTTTAATTCTTTGTAACTGGCTTATTTTGAGTAATGCTAATTTCTGCTTAGTCAATTTCTCAAACAAGAAATCAGCTCAGACAGAAGAGCTTCCAAGGATGCAAAAGTACACAGGTACACAAGTACACATACTTAATATAGGAAAAACTTGGCGGTTTCATGGGACCAACAAAGTATTTAAAATGTTTTCATGCAAAAAACATGATTTATGAAAATATTTTGGATATGTTTCAAATTAGTATTGTATAGTTGTGCGTTTTGGATGGTATTAAACTGTTTCAGCGAATCTGAAGCATGTAATTGTTTGTATTTTTGGGCCCCTGCTAGGACAAAACCTTCTCACTCGCCATGTCCTGTTTGCTGAGTAGGTCTTTCATCTACCAGCTACTGAGAGCAGGGGCACAAGGGAATGAATCACACTTGAGCTGGACAAGGAAATGAGTACATTGAAAGACAAGGTGGCAGAGAGCAATCTAAGGGTATGAAGTTAGTAGTTTTCCAGATTCTGTGGGGATGAGTTGAGTAAGATGAGGGAAGAAATAGTTGTATCAAACTGAAAACTTCCTGCTTACTGTGCTTAGTAATTTCAACGTCATTTTGTCTTGAATGCTCTGTAGGAAATGGCCTAAGGAACTTTCCTCATTGCAAACATACTGTGTTGTTGGCATGTGCATAATTTTCTTGTTACTCCAGGGCGGAATTTTAGAAGACAATGGATTTTACCCTGTCAAAATACTGAAACCATGGCAGGTTGGACACTGCTACTCATAAACGCTCATGATTTCTTTAAAATATATGGGTTTGTTTGGAAGGCCATACGTATGCTGTTGCAACAGATGGATTAGTAGTTGCTGAAACTTATTTTATCTGCCATGTGCAAAACCCAGTACCTTTTTAACAACTCATTTATGCTTTTCACTGAGAAGTGAATAGACCTGACATACGAAAAGTGTACGGTACATTGCAAAGGGTGTAGGCAGGAGCACCTTAATAATGAGGACTGGTGTTTTTTCACCAGAGTTGCTGCTGAGCAAGAAGATCTTTGTTATTTTCTGTTTTCTTGAATTGAGAAGAATGTTGGGAGATTTAAGATTATATGTGCAAAGACGTTGCAAATAATCATGAAACTTTGGAACTTTTTCTCCACATATTGCTGCTTTCGGATCCACTCCACTGGTGGGATTAGGAGCATCACGATATAGTGGTTTATTATTGCTACAATCAATGAAATTAAACAGTACCTTGCTTTGAAGACTTCGTTTTGGGTAATTTATACTGATCTAAAATTTAATAGAATTTCTTGCATTTGCCCAGCTTTATGTTGTAACTGAGCTATTCAGTCAATTTAAGCTAGCTTTTAGATTTATTTTAATCATGCAAATAACAGAAGGAATTTGACTCTAAATATTTTCTTTAAAAAATGCTTCATTTAGGTAGATAATATTGTGTGGTATCACTAGCAGAGAAGCCTTTATAGCCAGCCAGCATTAGTGGTTCATAAGCCAGAAATAAGGTTCATAAGCCAGAAATAATGTTGTTGCCTCTTAGCTCAGAAAGTAAGTTTACAAAGATGCCTGGGTTCATTTTTTTTTTCTTTTAGTAGTAAAAATGCATAAAAGTTTCAACTTTTGAAACCTGTGTTTCAGAGCTGTCTCTTGAAATAATTAACTTCAGGAAAACTCTCCAAACCCCCAAAATAGCCTTCCTTTTGGAAAAACTTTTTGTCCCATTAGAAATAGCAGGTTCATCTTCAATGAAGAAATATAACACCTGGTACTTTTAAAACTGGTGATTTCTTTCATTATTAACTCACTGTGGAGTTAATAATGAAAGAAACTGCTTCTTTTGCAAATACTTCCTCTAGCTGGGAAATTAGTTTGACTGTTAACAATTTGTACTCTAAATCCATCGGTATTGGGAAGCAGCTTCTGTAATTTCCTTAGCTAAACAGTTACAGAGTTGTTCTAGGCATGACCTGCCTGCGCAGCTTGTAATGGTATTCTCAGCGAAAGGAAAATGCATGTGCAGCAACTCTGCAGCTTCAGGCCTGAATAAACTACCACCAGCTACTTGGGTGTAAGAGTAGGGAAACAGCCTGTGCAAATTACTGATTTTTCCTTCCTTGTCCAAGCTCCAATATTTATCATGTTTCTGAGACAAAATGTAGTAATTTTTGGTTTTCTATTTAATTACATTGTGAGTTATCTCTCAGTACAAGTAGATGTTAAACCAGAAATGACTAGAATAATTTAAAACAATCATGTAACCTTCAAAATTATCTTATAGTGAAATGTCTATCCTAGCTCAAATTTTCAGCTGCTTAATGTGTTTCAAATGCTTTCTTCTCTTAAACAGAATTTACTCCTGGCTTCAGACATGCTTGCTTTGTCCACATCGTTCTTGAGTTAGCCTTAAGACTTACATTTTAAGCTCTTCCTTCCTCTTTCCAAGTTAGTTCTTAAACCTTCAGCTCTGACTATACTCAGCCTGTAAATGTAGTTACAGCGAGGGAAGCAGCAGTCCTGGAAGTGTGCGCAGGTGTCACCTACAGCATGACTGAAGATGCAGCCTCAGCTGTGAGGTCTGTAGACATAAGACCTTGAGTTATATGTAAAGCTGAGTATCAGCTTCATATAATCAACTGCTTTTTGCATTATCATAAGCTGTTTCTATAATCTCTTTTTTCCAGCTGCTTACTTTTTCAGATGATTAGTTTGTCATTCAGCTGAATGACGCTAATTGAAGGAAATAGGATCTCCGCAGTTGTCCAGATCTGTACTGGCATCTAGTGGCCTAACAGTGTATTTTTCTTGAACTTTATGTAAAGTAGGCTGCTATGGATGTATTTGGCATTTTTTTTGTCCTGGAGGAATATATGAATGGATAAAGGTCAAATATTTATATGTAAGACCAAGTTCTTATCTGTACAGTTCCTCCCCATAGTACAGAGTTAGGCATCTTTTGTAATTGTTTATTTCAAATGGAAGATTATGTTTGATTGTTGGGTTTGATTCTGTTGTCATTTTAAAAACATGTTATCCTTCCTTTTGTAATGTATATAGATTGGCATGAGGATTGGTTATGATAGGATTTTATGTTAAGCATTGTAACATTTTATTAGCTGCAAAGAGAAGTTGTACTTTAAAAAGGTGCCATTTTATTTCTGGGCTTTTTACACATGCTAGAGTATTCCAGTCCTTTGTCCTGTCTAGCTTTCCAAATTTTGTACTGCTGTAGGAAGAATGTTCTTTTAAATTCTCCCTGTGTAGAATTAAAAATCTCCATGCATGTTCTTGTGTGTCCTTTCAGTTTAGAGTTTAGAAAAAACTACAGCAGATTCCCACCCCTCCCAAGAAGCCAATAAACAAAAATTCAGTCAGTCAAGGTTAGTAACCTCACAAGTAATACACACACCTTTTTTTTTTTTTTTTTTTCTTTTTTTTTTTTTTTTTTCCCCTCCTTATATATCTTGTCCTGGAAGCAGTTAGTTGATTGGGTTCCCTTTCTGAAGGGTTGGCTGTCTTTGCTGCAAGTATACACTGCTGATTTGTGTTTAAATTCTTGTTCAACAGGATGCTCATATTCTGTTCTGTAGAGCTTCTTGAGCCACTTGGTCCCAGCCTCTGATACCTTAACATAAACTTCATTTAGTTCTCTAAGGTGCTCTCTAACTGACAAGTCTAATTCTATTAACTAAATATTTAGCATCATTTATTGCCACTGCTGTACAGGGTAAAGAATGGCAGTCGGAACTAGAATGCAGTAAATGAAATTTACACTTAATTTGGAAATTTCTGTAAAAAGGATAAAATAGTGCTAAATTTCTAACTGCCTAGATCTGTTTTGTCTCACTGTAGTAAAAAAGACCAAACCCATTTTTTTAGATGGTTTTGTAGTTCTAGTTGTGTTCTAAAATACTCCAACTAGATATATAGCATAGATCCATTAAATTTTTTTCCTCCCTCAGCATATTGTTGATCCTGGCATAGCAGGACCTGACCCGGCTTTCTTCTCTTGTCTGTGTCTGTGCTCCTTTTTTCTCTTGGGAGTGAGGGGAGATGAGTGTCATATATATCTAATCTGCCAGGTTCGTTTAATGTAACTAGACTTCAACAAAATCACCTGATATTTTATTGGGTTATAGCCCAGTCTTCGCTGCGGAAGCAATAGAAATGAAAGACGGTTGAAGTCTTTGCTTGCCTTGGCCTCAAAATTTTAGAAAACTGTATGGATTTTAGAAGATTTAGCAAGAGATGTGAAAACTATAGTAACCTGTAAAGATGGTAATAGTAATCTGTTGGCTTTATGCAGAGATGAGTATGAAACTCCTGTAAGCCTCCTGATATACTCCTAAGGATGAAAATTATTTGTTTCTGCAACTGTGTTTTGGTATAACATTAATTTATTGCTTTCTTTGCAGGTTCTCTAAATATATGTTTAAATACTGAGAATGTTTTTTTTTTAGACAAGTTGGAGCTATACAGTGGTCCCAGTTCAATGATGCAAATTTTAAATATCCCTGAAAAAAATTAAATGCATTTTTAACCTTTACCTTTGCTTAGAGTGATAGAAAGCTTTAATAACCTGTGTTTTGGCTAAGTGCAGGATAGATTTTAAAGAAAGTAAACAAACACTTTTTAGTAGCAAAAAGGTTTATGGATTTGCATTAAGAAAATTCACTTGTAAATCTGATAAAAATGAATTACTTATCTGAATAAGTTTTCTGTATTTTGAATTAGTATTTTGAGCATTTTATTCACAATTATTATATCTTTGCTTTTAGCTGCTGATGCAAGGTCAAGATGAGCGGATTAGGAGAAAACTCCTTAGATAGTTTGACTAATGAGTCAAGGAAGCGCAAGCCATTGCCCTGTGATACACCAGGTGCAAGGTACGTTTATATAGAACTTTACTGGTTTTTAATGAGTTTTTAAAAATACTTTTCAAATTTGCATTGCAATTTAGAGTAAATTCTAACTAAGGAATTTGTTTAGTTGAAAAACTCTCTATGCCAGCTTCTGTTGTGAAGATAGGTAACTTTACTATTAGGTGTAGTCGATGAACTGTACTTTATAATTAGACTCCTGTGGAAATTTTATTACAGTGGACATATCATAGAATGGATTGAGTTGGAATGGACCTTAAAGATCATCTAGTTCCAGTTCCCCTGTCATGGGCAGGGATACCTTCCATTAGATAAGGAATCCCTTTCGAAGTTGTGATTGCAAGGCAAAAGAAGAAAAACCTGTTGCTTCACAGGAATTTTAAAGGCATCATCTCATATCTGGTAATTGATTTGACAGGCGGTTACATTTATCAAAGAATACTGCAAGAGGCTGAGCTTTTTGCTGGTTTGTTTGTACTTCTGTTTCTTTCAAGTTCATCTTAAATTTTGGCAATCTATGTTATCTTCCTGCCCCTCACCCAACTCTATCAGATACTGTTGTCTGAGGGACTCAGTTTTCTGTTCCCCGCAAGCTTCATTGCTCTCCACCATGTGAATTCTCTTTTATCCTTTCATGTTTCTTCTTCCCATAGAGTATTTTATTAAATTCGTTGTCAGGCATTGTGTGTACTAATATTTGTCCCTTTTATATATACATCCTCAGTGCCCCATGCCAATTGCCTTTATCATTATAACAGATCATGTATGAGAGCCTTAAATGCTTGCACTGTATGCCAGTGTCTTTTTATGAGTATCCTCCATTCCATTTTCTCTTTCCCTTTCTACAGTGTCTCTCATACAGGAGTTCTTTTTCAGATTGTTACCCTTCATTAGCTTTCTTTGTCTTTCAAGCTCCTGCTTTGTGATGTGTTTCTTTTCTCCAGTGTTGGTCCATGCATGCTTTCCTAACTCCTTCACTTGGTTTCTTCTCAAAGAATGATTATTCTCTTTCAATTACGTTGATGTGTCCATTCTTACCCCTGCCCCGAGTCCTTCTTTTCCTATTCTTGCCATACTGTGTATGATATTTCTCCCTGTTGATTTAGGTTGTAGACAGTCTCTTTACTCAGCACATTAACCTGGGTAGGAAAAGGAATTTGAGAGAGACATTTTATCCAGCAACATTAGATTGTCCAGGATTCTGCTTTTCTTGCATGTTGAGATGGCATTTAGGTTCTGATGCTTAGACATTTATGAGGTATCGCCTTCTATAATCATCTCTGTACAATCAAACTGAAGGGAATTAATAGCACGCTAAAATTCAGTTTTGTTTGTCTAGTGAATTTTAAGCAACTGTAAAGCAACCTCTAAGATTAAAATATACTTTCTGTATGAGTGCTACAATTTTACAACAAAAGCAGCTGTTCTTTTCATTAAATCTGACAGTAGAGTAATAGAGTAAAAGCAGGAGGATTTTTTTTTATTAATAGCTTTCTTCTATTCTCTTGATATCAATTTGTACTTAAAATTCTTAAAAAAGATGCAAACCAAACACAAACCCAAACCCCAAACCAAATAGCAGCGTAACAAAACACACACATTTGCCCTTCAGATTCATGTTTGCTGGAAGAAAAACTACTGCGTAGGTATAATGGGTGGGTGTTAAGTGAAGTACATTATTGTTCACAGAGTGAGCACAGGTTTTGTACAGGATGGCATATAAGTATGCAAAACAATGTTTTTGATTCCTAGTCTGGTCTGCGGTGGTGAGAAGCGTCGACGTGAGCAGGAAAGCAAATACATTGAAGAACTGGCTGAGCTGATATCTGCTAATCTCAGTGACATTGACAATTTCAATGTCAAACCAGACAAATGTGCTATTTTAAAAGAAACTGTGAGACAGATTCGACAAATAAAAGACCAAGGTACAGTTCCCTGCTAAGTCAAAATTAATAGTTTAATTTCATTGTGATTCTTTTGTTGTAGCAATAGTTACTTGGGAAATTGAGTAGTGGTTTTCACGATAGCATGTAACTGAGCAGGTCTTTGGAGTTTGACTTGATTAAAAACTTAAATATGCCTGAAGTAATTTTCTATTTAAAAGTTAACAAGTATTTATCATCACTTTTTATTGGGAATCAGGATTTTAAAACCTTGTATGGCCTTTCTTACCAGTTTTGTACCACAGACAAGTTAAAAAAAAGGAGATGGTACTCTACCATCTGCTTGTATACTATACCAAATACTCACCAGTATGAAGGATACATGCCGTTGCCTTTCACTTCAAGGAAACATAGCCTTTTCTTATGGGCAAGTCTCCAATCAGAGATAGTGATTCTTATGGATTTTTTAAAATTGCTTTTTTAGTATGATTGAATGTACTCAGAATATAGCCAACTCAACAAAGGAGAAAGAAGCAATGCATCATATCTTGGTAAATTCTGCCAGCTAGGATAAACCTAAGTGATATAATACTTTTTTTTAACTGACAAGTGTATGCAAAACCTGTGTTTTGAAATATAGAGTGAGTGGTATATATAATTAATTTTTTTAAACTCACTCCACCCCCATCTCCACCTCCCAATGACTAGCCTCCCAAGCTTATTTGTGTCATTTGGGCAGTAAAGCGTTAGAAAAACGGAACATGCTGTGGTGTATATCTTACCTGTTGCAGTAAATTGCCACATGTTATGCTAAAATGATTTTTAAAAATCATCTTCTGTTTTGACCGTTTTTGGTAGTGTCGTGGAGTGTATTCTAACATTTCATTATAGAGTTGAGATGCTGTACTTTTGTGGTCTGCTTAACCAGCCAGCAAGTACCACAAAATAAAGTTCACAATATTTTTTCTGTAATTCTGCTGCATGGCGTGGATTCCCATTCCACCATCCACTGCAATAAATTAACTTAGGATACTTTGATTCGTAAAATACGATTTTATTATACACATGCACACACATACACACACACGTATATACACATACAGACACACAGCTGTTAACATGAATCAAAGCCTTTTTGTAGAACAGTGGTGATGACATCTGAAGACTGTGACCAATGGTAATGAGCTGATCAAAATAAAAACATAAGAAAGAGATATATATGAGTGTGTTTAATGGCTGTTGAAAGACGCAGCAGGTATTCATCAGACAGTGTCTGAAAAACAACAAGAAATGTTCACAAAGCAAGTTCATTATGTCAGCTTCAACTGCCAAGTCAATTTATGTGAGCAAAGAGTTTGGCATTATGTGGCCATGCCATTTTTTCTATTCTTAGCAGTCAACAATATATGAGCCCTCCTCTCTCATTTGTGCTTCTTTCTGTTATTTCACACTCTCCCTAGGATCTGGCTTGTAATATTAAAATGTGGCTATCACATGAAAAGTCACTTTATGGAAATGTATCTTTTGGCTTTCAGGAAAAGCAGTTTCTAATGATGATGATGTACAGAAAGCTGACGTATCATCCACGGGTCAAGGAGTTATTGACAAGGATTCATTGGGACCTCTTTTATTACAGGCAAGTACAAATTAGGCCCTAGTAAACCCCTATGGAACCAAATACTTATGGCAGGTGAAAATATTACAATAAAGTATGCAATCCTGTAGTAATAAAATAGTATGCAAGCACCATGCAGAAGTATGTTTGCAAGGTTGAGGAATAAAATCTATCGTGTTTTCTTAATTTTGCTGAAGTTGTCTGTAGAAGGAAATAGAATAGCCTTTGACTTTTTCTAATATTCCTATGCCTTATTTATTCCAGCAGTGATTAGCAAATTACTACTGAATCAGTGCTTATTTGTACAAGGAATATTTTATTTCTTTTAGAGGATAGACATTGAATGGAGGAGTTTTTGCAAGGAGAGGTTTGTTATGTGTGTCTGCATTTGTGTTACTAAATTATGAAGCATTTTAAATGAATGTTGCCATCAAGTGAAATAACCCAAGAATAATAGTAAACAAAGGTACGTAGCAGATAGCCTTTCTTTATGCCTAGAAAACCAATCTGATATTTACAGGTTCATCAAAGCGTTTTTGAAGCTTAATTTTTTAGCATAGATACTGAATTTCTCTTTCCATTAAGAACATACAGTATTTGTCTAGATCCTCCTATCTCATCACTTGATATTGGAAATGCCTTCCTATTCATTACTTACTGCTTGTTTCTACTGAACCTCTTGTTTCAATTTGCTAACTATTGAAATAATGGTACAAATTCATAATCTACTGTTCATATGAATCAAGAATGAAACAAGAAGGCTGGTTATCAATGTGAAAGCTGAATGGAATATCACATGGACATACTAATTATTATTATTTACATAATTCCCTACCAGACACACTTTTCCTCAAAGAACATTTAAAACTTCATCTCTATCCTTGAAAATAAGTGAATATATTATAAATTGACATTTATCACCCACACAACTTTAAAATTAAATTATGTTGTGAATTAGTCAATATGTCTTACATGATACGTTGTCATGTTAATATTTAGGCATTGGATGGCTTCCTCTTTGTTGTAAATCGAGATGGGAACATAGTATTTGTATCAGAAAATGTCACACAGTATCTGCTGTATAAACAAGAAGATTTGGTTAATACAAGTGTGTATGGTATCTTGCATGAAGAGGACCGGAAGGACTTTCTTAAAAACATACCTAAATCTTCAGGTAGTAAAAGCTTATTTACTACACTTACTAGACTATTTGAAAACAATCAGAGAAGACAAAAATACCTCGTAAAGGATAACCTTTCAAAACAGATTACTTATATAAAGAATATTTTACTACAAAAATATCGTGATAAATATTACTGTGTTTTTACAATAGCATGCCATCAGAAATAAATGTTCTGTAAATTCACACTTTACTTTAGCCTTTGCAATTTCTTTACCTATAACTTTAAAAGACTGACACTAAGGGAATACCTTCCCTAATACCACAAGGGTGGCTGGAGGAACTGCTCGTTTTTAAAATAGGTGAATGACTTCCCAGCACTTTTTCAAGTGACTGAAAGTGTCATGCAAAAGAAAGAATGTTTTTTACTTGGTTCTCAATACTCCTGTTTTTATGCCAAGCTATATTGATGGTATATTGAGAAGGCATCTTAAAATAGTCTTCAATATCTGTAATCTAGGAACAGGGTATCTAAATTATGAAGAATCAGTTATGAATTGATTTTATCTGAAAATCTGTATGAATTCTTACTGTGTTCTTTTAAGTTAATGGAGTTTCTTGGACGAATGAAACACCTAGACAGAAGAGCCATACATTCAACTGCCGGATGATGGTGAAAAGCTCTCATGACCTTGTTGAAGATGTAGGTGGCTACCAGGATATACGTCAAAGATATGAAACTATGCAGTGCTTTGCTTTATCACAGCCAAGAGCTATGATGGAAGAGGGGGAAGGTAGGAATTTTTGTGGAATTGTGGTGCATAGAAATTTCTGTGAAAAGCTCTTTGGTGTTTAGCAAACCATTTTCAAGAGCACGGTAGCTTTAATCCTTACTGTCTGTACTTCCATTGTAACAACAAAAGATGCTTGAGCTATTTTATTAGATTCTTCAACACAGTAAAACAGGAGATGATGAAAGAAGAAACATTCTTTTTTAACTACAGATTTGCAGTCCTGCATGATTTGTGTGGCGCGTCGTATCACAACTACAGAAAGGGTATTTCCAGCAAATCCAGAGAGCTTTATTACAAGACATGATCTTTCAGGTAGGAAGTATTCCCGGGAGGGAGGGTATGAAGGAGTCTTCTTTGTCCATGTGCTCGTTTTAAATAAATGGAGTGTGTATTGCGTATATGCAGTGACTAACAGAATTCATACTGAGAAGTCCTAACTGCTTTTTACAGTATATCATTGTTGGTAGTGAGGTGTAATAAAACCTGTGGGAGGTATTTTCTTCTCTATGTTACTGTTTGGTAGGTTGGTAAAAAGCATTACTTGTGTTTTAACTAGCATTTCAAGTGGTTGTTGTTCTGCTTTCCTTAACACGAAAGAAGTATTTTAGGTCATAACTGGAAGTCCTTTAGAGTGCTTATATTTTTATACAATACATGAGCTAATGTTTAAAGTGGCGTATGCTGTTTAAATCAAAAGAGTTGTATAATGTAAATAGGGCTTTGTGTTTATGATGTTTGTTTGATGTAGTCGGTCACTATTTTTAAAAATTTTACTCTGTGTGCATCCCTTAGGTGCCTGCAACCAGAGGCTAAAGTTAGTTTTCTAAAGCTCTGACACTGGCCTGCGGGTGATTAACTTCCTCTTACTCGGTTACATAAATCCCTTTGAATAGTGATGCTTTAACAAGCAGCATCATATTCTCATATGGCAGATAATTCATAAATGTAACTTCTGCATGCTCAGAATTTGGTGATTAAAAGGGTTATATTGGAGCCTTGGGAAATGTACCATATTTATGAAAAAATAATTGTCATAGTCATGAAGAGTTTAACTTGTGTATTTTCTTTCCTGTTAAGGCAAACTTGTCAACATTGATACAAACTCATTACGATCTTCCATGAGACCTGGCTTCGAAGACATAATTCGTCGTTGTATTCAGAGATTCTTATGCCACAATGACGGGCAGTCATGGTCAAATAAACACCACTATCATGAAGGTAAAAATCAGTTTACAATATTTGGGTCACATTGCTTCTCCTAGGGGCTGCATTTTTTCTGAAAAAGAAAAATGCTAAATTCAGCCTGTGTTCCCTTTTTTTTCCATGGTGTTTGTTAATTACTGTGATTCATTTACAAGCTGAAGGAGGATGACCTCCTGAGAAAGAGGAAGTTGTTTGTTTTTTTCAACGTGTTTGTTTTGGAAATTAACATGGAAAATAACAGATACATGATCTGGGGTCCTCAAGGAAGCTGTTTTTCCACAGATCGATACAGCAATGACAGAGACAGTTATATTTATATGATGATGTGTCATCTTTAATTATCATTATCTTGTTACTTTTGGTTACTTTGACGTTATTTTATTTCACTCTTTCCTTTGTTAAAGATCCACTCTCTGAAAGTGGTAACAGTTGTGTTGATGCCTTTTTCTTATTCTCAAGACACAGGGCTCAAAATATTTTCAGCGTTCCACATTGGCATATTTTCAGCATTTCACACTGGCATATTTTCAGCCACATATTTTGTAATAATAATTTGATAACCTTGATAGATAAGTGAAGTACAGCCACAGTCTTCAGTAAGAAAGATAATGTTTTCTAATTATTCCAAACTCTAGTCTTTTTGAAGGATTTACAAAATAAGTCAAGCACAGGAAATGTTAAATAAAGAGAAACTCATGCTGTCAGGAAACAGATTTTCCATTCCATTGGAAGTTCTTCAACATAACTGATCAAACGAATCCTAAATTAACAAGAGATACGAAGCTCAAATTAAAACCAATAGTTTTCACAATTTTTTGATTGAAGCAAACTTAAAAATTCTTCCCCAAGCAGGAGCCATGGACTCTATAATCTAGCCTTGGAAGTCTGTTAACAAATGCAGAACTTTGCCAGTTGTGTCTGGTGAGCACAAAATATTGCAGCATCCAAATAATCTTGTTTGCTTTTATCGTCCCTCTATTGATAGAGGAGAAATAGTAGAATACTTCCTTTTTCTCTAGATATGTTTTGGATAGGTCTTATTTATTCATTTATTTATTCATTTATTTATTTTTAACATTTTTTGGGTTTTGGGGGGTAATCTTCAGTAAATGAAGGGTATTGTGTCAAAAATATCTTATAATTCATATTAATAATTCTTGGCATTTTAAATATTAACAATATTTGTGTATTCCCTTTACAGCTTATACGCAAGGTCATGCTGAAACCCCATTGTATCAATTTTCTTTAGCGGATGGTACAATAGTGACAGCACAAACGAAGAGTAAACTGTTTCGAAATCCTGTAACTAATGACCGCCATGGATTTGTCTCTACCCACTTCCTTCAAAGGTGAACTTAGTAGTATCTGTTTATAATTTAAGTGTCACAGTTTTAAAATGTACATCTGACCTTGAAGATAACCTGAGAAAAATAGCATACTAAAACATTTTAACTGATTAAAACTCAGATGGGGAATAATTTGGGAAACAGCAAATAAATGTGTAAACCTCACAGAGTCCCATTTTAACTATGTGGCACAAAGACAGTCACAGTCAAAAGAGAATTTTTTTCCTCAATACCTGCTTAAAGCCTGTGCTATGCTTATATTAGTCTTTTGTGGTAGCATTGATGGAACACTGAAAATAGAAATGCTCAGTCACGTGCTTTTGTAGACCAGTTAAAAAGACAGCAAATCAGATGTTGTCTGATGCATAATCCATAACAGAAATGTACCTTAGGTAGTATTTCCTATGACCTGTTCTTGTTCTTTGCAAGAATAATTGAAATGTCACTTTGGAGGGAATCTGTCTCCTTCTGGCATTAGAGTGTCTCCAGATGCTGAAAAATTTGTGTATGAACTTGTTCAGGGTCACACACTGTTAATGTGCACAGTAGAATGGTGTCAGACATCGACTCAGGAAGGGGATGAAAGAATGAAGATCTTTGAATGAATAAATCTGATTAATAATCTCATCGTTGATTAAAGCTTTTTGAGGCAGTGATACTGTATGAGCTTATAACTTGAAGCCTTCAAAGGATCAAGCATTTCTGTAGTGAATAAATAAATGTCATGGCTTAAATGGAAGCTTTTGTGGAAACTTGAATTCTCACTGCTCGTTTTTGGAAAAAATATTTGGGCAATTAATTAATAATGTCTTTGTAGCACATGATTCCAAATAAGGTTTTAATTTGTTTTCCTTGGGTTTCTGGGACTGATGTTGAATTTACAGAGAGCAAAATGGATATCGGCCAAATCCTAATTCTGTTGGACAAAACATCAGAACACCTGTGACTGGAAACACAAATTCTGTTAATGGTCTTACGAACATATCACCTGGTCAAGCCGTGCCAATGCAGAACAGAAACTATGGGATGGGAGATCCCAATGCAGTGGGTCAGCTCACCAGCGCTCGATATGGAAGCCCTGGGAATATGGGGCCAGTGAACTCTGGACCCGGCATGCAGTCCTCTGCTTATCAGAGTAACAGTTTTGGGTTGAATATAAGTAGCCCACCACATGGCAGTCCTGGCTTAACTTCCAGCCAACAGAATCTAATGGTATCTCCTAGGAATCGAGGCAGTCCAAAAATGAGTTCACACCAGTATTCTCCAGTTACAGGTATTTTATTCTTGCTATAAGCTCTTTTTTTTTCCAAGCTGTCTTTTTTTCTCACTTTTATCTGAATTCCATCTTTCATCCATTTTAACTGTTCTATGTGACCCTATATGTGTTACTTAAATGTAGTATACCTGACTTCATGTATTAACTCAATGTGGCAGTCATACATAATCCAAAGGAAGAGTAGATACGGGCAGTACTGTAATCTAATAAGTTCGATCTCTGTCACGTGATACAGGTACGCACTCGCCAATGGGATCTGCCAGCAACACTAGCAACAGCACTTTTTCTAGCAGTTCTCTTAGTGCTCTGCAAGCCATTAGTGAGGGGGTTGGAAATTCCCTTTTATCAACACTTTCTTCACCGGGTCCAAAACTGGATAATTCCCCAAACATTAGCATAACTCCGCAAATTAAGGACTCCAAAAGCCCTTCTGGTTTGTATTGTGAACAAAACCAAGTGGAAAGTTCCATCTGCCAGTCAAACAGCAGAGATCTCCTTAGTGAAAAAGATAGTAAAGAGGGAAATCTGGAGGCATCTGAAAGTCAGAGAGGACCATCTGAGAGCAAAGGGCATAAAAAACTCCTTCAGCTACTTACGTGCTCCTCAGATGAAAGAGGACATTCTACAGCATCAAACTCACCTTTAGACTCAAATTGTAAAGAATCTTCTACGAGTGCTACTAGTCCTTCAGGAGTTTCCTCATCAACATCTGGAGGGGTATCTTCCTCCTCAAACGTGCATGGGTCACTCCTGCAAGAGAAACACAGGATTTTACATAAATTGTTGCAGAATGGTAATTCTCCAGCAGAGGTGGCCAAGATCACAGCTGAAGCTACTGGTAAAGACACATATCATGATGCTAGTAACACAACCTCCTGTGGAGAAGGCACTGTCAAACAGGAACAACTAAGCCCAAAGAAGAAAGAAAACAATGCTTTACTAAGATATCTACTAGATAAAGATGATATTAAGGAGCCGCTTTCCAAAGAGTTGAAGCCTAAAGTAGAAGGTGTGGATAATAAGATGGGACAATGCGCAAGTTCTACAATTCCTACTTCAAGTCAAGAAAAAGAGATGAAAATAAAAATGGAGCCAGCAGAGGAGGTACAATATAATGTAAAATGATGTCACGAGCTAACCAATATTTTATTACTAAGGGAATGACTAAATATAGAACACTCTACAGTGTGCATGTGTAAACATTTCTAAAAAGGTTCTGTGCAAATGATGAAAACAATAAACTCAGGTTTAATTGTGAATGAAAAAGCACAAACAAAAAGAACTACAGGACATATATATATAAAACCAAATCTGATGTCTTGAAGTCCTGGACTAATGTTATTAAGTTATGGTACGATTAAGGTAATATTTACAAATTATTCCTTAAAATTAGATCTTAGCACATGTTTGGTTTTACGGCTTAGTAGGAAATGGGCCCGTAACTGCTTCTGTACTTAGTTGGCAATACAAGAGTAAAAGGTAAAACATGATTTAGTTTTGAAAATATAAACAATACACAAAAATGTGTAATAATTGAAATAGTAATGATTTAGTTTAGTTCATTCATTGGTTTTAGCACTCTCTTTCTTTAAATGAGGTAATATGTTTTTCCAAATGTAGATATATATATATATATACGTATTCAGCATTCAAATAAATACATTCGAAAATGTATAAAGGTGTATATAATTTGTATAAATAAATACAAATAAATAAATTCTAGAGCTGGAATTCAGAGAAATGTCATGATACAGAAAACTAGCACCATGGAGCAACTATTCTGAAACCAGCAGTGCACTTGTTAGGAACAGATGTTCTTAAAATTATAATCTGTATATAATGTTTTTGTATTTAAGTCCTAAGATTTGGAACTTTGAAGTAAACAGTACTGGTCAGTATAGCAGAGTTTACTGAAGATGTATCGATTTCTTAGACCTTGAATTTCCCAAATCAATAATAACTGGGTAAATTAAAAAAAAAAAAAACCCAAACAAAAAAAACCCAACACTTTTTTTTTTTTTATTAGCTACTGGCTGACTATAAATAAAACACCTTATAACATTGTTTGAATACCACTTATGGAAATGTCACTATCAACTCTGTAATAGTACACAACATGTACTTTCAGTACTTGCTCCTGAGATGTAATTAAGGTATTCAGAGAAGCTTCTTTCATGAAGATATCAATCCACTATATATGAATTATTTTTCTATTGAAGCTCTATCTGATTTAAAGACAAATTTTTAAAGAAAGTTAGGGCTCCAGCTGACCAGAAAACCTGTGCTTAATTTTCATGTCTTGTAGTGTTCACTATTAGCTTTTTGTGTATGATAGATACATTATTTATCACTGAATGGTACACATTCTTGTTCACTATCGTTAGGGTTGTTATCTTTTTAACTTGTGATGTTTGAAATGTTTATATTCAGAAGTGCTTCATTTTCTGCTAATTCTCAAAATTACCCAAAGAAAATACTCAAAAAAAAGGTATCTAAATGATATCTAAATTTCTTTGGAAGGGAAAAGATAGCTCCAGATAGTGTCAGTGAATTAAAACATTTGTCTCCCAGTCATATATTTTAAGATTAGTGAGGATCTAAGTAAAAATTGAAATATAGCCATATGAGAGTAAATAACCTTGGTATTTTACTGCGTCATTTTCAGATGAATGGAGACTTGGATAATTTGGATGCAATTCTAGGTGATCTTAGTAGTTCCGAGTTTTACAATAATGCTATGTCTGCAAATGGAAATAACCCTGGAACAAAGCAAGCATTATTTCAAGGAAATGCCCTGTTGGGTAAGGAATTAAATCTACCACCTGGGTTTTAAAGTTAGGGTTTTCTTCTTACCTGATGTAAACATAATGCATCCTCATACCCTTAGAGAGTACCTTCTTCATCTCATATATCTTCAAGGACAAATGTAACACAAAATAGCTAATTATAATAGCTATTATTAGCTATTATAATAGCTAATAGGCTATTATGGACACTATTAGCTCTAGCCTACTATATACAAAATGAATAACATACAGTTCCTTGTTTTATGGTTTATTCTGGCTTTGTCTAATGTAGATTTCTCAGAGACAAGTCATCAGGAAAGATGAGTTGTGAATTAAAATTGAGAATTTTTATCCCTCACTGATGACTAGGGGTATAATGTGGGATTGGTGACAAGCTTTTAATTTCTTTCTTATTCTATGTGAAAACATCTTGTGGCCAGTAAATTGTAATCATTACTCCCCCTTGACATCAAAAGGAATGCCCTTCCTTAGTAGGAAGCTGAGTAGGAGGGGAGGATAACCTAGCTGATAGACCAGCATCATGGCAGTTGCTTTCTTTCATGACACTGGTCATCTCTTGATTATATAGGGCAATGGATTGCTGAGATAACCAAAGGAGGTGAAACATGGATAATGAAAAATATAAAACCAGGTACAAGAACACGTAAGGCCACTGACACTATTGGCTGTGAAGCACGGTGATTTGTAGGTTAATTGTCCATAGAGGACACTGTGCTCAGGAACGCACCATGTCATTACAGAACGTAAATTAAAATGAAGCTCTTTTTCTTGTGTAGGGCCACAGGGAACTGCCTTTGTCTTTTTCTGCAAAAGGTCCTAACTATGTGTTCAAAATGGGAATTTCTGTTGGGAAAACATAAGCAACATAACTGTTCCTGGCTTGCTTAAGATCAAGTGTATTAGTTCATAAAGAGATGAGACTAATTTAAGTCATTAATAGCATTATATTTTTTAAATGTACAGTTGCATGCATCTTTTAATTCTTTAACAGGTGTGAAGAGTCCTCAATCTGTGCAGACTACTCGCCCACCTTTTAACAGAGCCTTGTCTTTAGACAGCCCTATGGGCTCAGGTGCTTCAGTGAGGAATGTGAATGCATTCTCCATGTTACAAAAGCAAAACTTGATGGGTGGAAGTCCAAGAATGATTGAAAACCAAGAAAATTTTGGAGCAAATCTGGGTTTGTTGGTTGTATACAAACAGCTCTCATTGTAAAGGAAATAGCTTTAATGCAAAAAAGTTGCAAGACTAAAATAGAAATTTCAGTTAGAAGAAACTTTAACATTAAAGAATTTTAATTTTACCATCATTAATACTTCTAAATTATTATCTTAGCTAAAATTATAAAACAGGTTACTGTTTACCTGTATCATAACCAGTACTTTACTGTAAGTAGTTAAATTATTTTTTACTATTTCGAGTTTTTAGTTTAACATGTGCTTTTGATATATAGAAGTAAGAACAGTTCAGTGGCAGCCAGTCATTATGAATTTTACATATATTTAGACTCATAGTTTTTGTATAATTTAGAACTTGGCATGGTGAGCTCTAGATGCTTTTGTAGGACTCCAGTCAATTGCTCTGACATTAGCAGGTGCACTTTTATGAAAAAGCAAAATAATTCGAGACCCAAAATACATAATGTACTCCTGATAATAAATATTTGTGTTTTCTCTCTTCATTATAGCAAGTGCTCCCCACAGAAATGTGGCGATGAATCAGCATCAGCCAGGAGACTGGGGTTTGCCAAACTCCAAAGTGAACAGATTGGAATCTGCAAGTTCTGCTTCAGTATTGAGACCAGGACCTGAATTTAGTACAACCCTTCCGAGGCCCCCAGAGGGGGGCTCTGTGTCTGGGCTGCCTGTTCGCTCTAACAGCATACCTGGTTCTAGGCCCGTGCTGCAACAGCAAATGATTCACATGAGTAAGTTCTTAACTTCTTATTGTCGTACATAGCACTATTTCCCTGGTTTCTTGGTAAGCATTCATCATAAGAATCTTTGCACTGTTGGTAGAATGCTAGATTTTCATTGAAAGGCTTTTTGAAGTAGAGACTGTTATTATTCCCTGACTGTGACCTTTTAAGATTTTTTGGTGATGTTCTTGTTTTCTTCTGGTGCTGTGTGTCTCATACACAGATAATTTGTTTTGGGTCCCAATATTGGTGGTGGGGGAAGGATAGTTTCTATGTGTTTCTTTAGTGCAGTACTTCTCTGCTAAATTCCAGGAACTAAATGGCATCTATGATTCCATATGTGAAGGTACTAGCATTGTGGTTAATTTAATTTATCCTATTTGATATGGATGCCTTTTTTTTTTTTTCTGTTGACTTCTTAGTAATCAATGTCTTTTTAAAGCTTTTCTCTCAAGTATTTCAATGTTCTTTTCACATGGAGTAGCCAAATTTCATATAAAGCCACATTGCAAATACCAGTTTTCTTCAAAGTATTCTTATGTGCGTGAGAGAAAATAAGCTGTATGTCTAAAATATGAACAGTCTTAAAGCCTGTGGGTTTTTTCTATTCTATATGTCTAACAAAGGTTTAGTCTAGAGCTGAAATTCTCCAGTGTACTATGCCAATACCAGTATGCCCCCAAACCAGCTTTAATAGACAGCATTCCTTTCTTATAATGGAAAGCTACCAGGGCTGTCACCAGTTCCCTTAAACAGACTTACTATTTCAATGCAACAAATGGATATAAGATTAAATAAAGACGAAATTTGTGCAGTCCTGACTAAGTCAGAATTTTCCAGCTTAGCTTCCTAGAAATCATTGATGCTAGGTGATTCATACAGATGCTGGGAAATAATGGGATGACATAAACTCTCATATGTAGTGCTGTATGTCCCAGGATAGGTAGAGGAGAAAAAAGTACTCCCAAAGAGCAAAATGTTATGTACTTTGTGTTTCTTTTGATTTCCACTCTGTATTGGAATTAAAAATGCCAGATTTTGATGTCACTATGACAGTGTGTATTTGCTGGTACCCAGATGTCATTGTCCAGAATTTTTGTTGGGGCTTTTTTTTATGTAAGGTACTGTGTCTTTCATGCTCCTATTTAGAGACTAAAGGATTAGAAATAGCAATTCTGCTCTAACAGGGTAACAGGTCTAGATCACTGCTGTATTTAAATCTGTGTTCTGTTATAAATGTGAAATTATCTTGACTGTGAGTTCATGTGTGTATACACTGTAAAACATTATGATGGAAAACTCATGAAGCTGCTTGACAATTTGTGTGATCATCCTAATGTGAACACTAGGAAAGCAAGATGAGACATTCAGTTTTTAAAAAAGACACAAATGTTTTACCTTGCAGGGCCAAATGAGATAAACATTGACATGGGAGGTAATCCCTATGGACAGCCTGGACCTTCTAACCAGCCTGGATTGTGGCCTGACAATATGATGCCAATGGAGCAAGCGTCACGGGGTTCACAAAACAGGTAGAATTGGGGAATGTTTTAAGGTAATTCTAAATACAACTGTTCACTGTCTGTCAGAAGAATTTAAGACTTGGAAATAAAATTGTGCAACATACACAGTGGCAATAACAGATTGGAGGCAGAATTCCATTTCTAGAATGTTCCAGAAATGTTTCCATTTCTGCTGGTGATCTGACACTGGATATTTTTTAAACCAGCTCCACAAAAGTAATTGTTAACAAAATCTATCAATCCTTGAATTGAGAGGCACAGAAAAAAGTGAGGGGAGACTCTGAAATCATATCTCTGTGGCACATGACAAAACCAGGAGAAAACAGAATTTATGTGTGATTAAGGATGCATGGAAAGTGACTGGGCAGTTTAGGACATAAATTTTGGACTTAAGTTGTTAAGTCTTACTTCAGTCGTCTGGGTGACTATAATACTTAATCATACCCAGGTCAATATATTATATAAAAACTGTAATTTTCCTTGTAATGGTTGTAATGAATTTCTTCACTGAAAGAGTGGTCAGGCATTGGAATGGGTTGCCCGGGGAGGTGGTGGAGACACCATTCCTAATGTGTTCAAGAAACAACTGGATGTTGCACTTAGTGCTCTAAGTGTGGTTGGCAAGGCAGTATTCCCTCAAAGGTTGGTCTCCATGATCTTGGAGGTCTTTTCCAACCATATTGATTTTTGTTGTTTTTTTGGTTTTTTTGTTTTGTTTTGTTTTGTTTTTTTTTTTTTTAATTTATAGACAATTAGTTAGAAGCTCTTTGGATGATCTCTTGTGTTCGGCACCAAATATGGAAGGCCAGAATGATGAAAGGGCACTTCTGGATCAGCTGCACACACTATTGAGTAATACAGATATCACAAGTCTGGAAGAAATTGACAGAGCATTAGGAATTCCTGATCTTGTAAACCAAGTAAGTAAACAGATATTTTGGCCATTTATTTTCCATAGACCAATATTATTTTATTACTTGAAAAGAAAGTCAAGAGGGCCTCCTCATTTACTTGGTCTCTTCACATCCTCATCTTCACATTTATACATTTCCTTTTGGAAACCTTTACATTGACTAGTGATTTTCAATGGAGGAGCTCAGTATGGATTAAATTTCTTGTGCATGACAAGAAATACAAAGTGGCATATTCTTACAGAAGTTTATTGTATAATGCCTTGGTATATATAGATGGAGTTTGGGGTGCAATTCATTATAATTCTATAAGCTGAGAATTCTGTTGGGTTTCCTTCGTAGCCTGCTGTCAGCTGGCCTTAGGTTGTGAATTATTTGACTGTCAGTGATGTGGATGCTTCCCTCTCCTTCAGTTCCAGGTTGAATTTGTATGGCTAGCAAATAGGAAAAAGAAATTCTGTGACTACTTTGGAAGTTGCTAAGACCCACATGACACCATCATTTGTACAAATAGCATCAAAAATGCAGAAAGGCTTGAGTGGTGACACTGGTCTGCCTGTGTATGCAGTATGCGGCAAAATTGATTTAAAAAATAATTATTATTATAAATCATTTTGCTATTTCATTAGTTTGGAGACAGAACTAACAGCAGCTGTCCATGCTATGTTCTACCCAAGAAACTGCTGGCTGGTGTATTATGCTGTGTTAGCTTTATTACTACTTTAGGAATTCTGTATATACTGCTAGTGAGAGCACTTCTGTATCTGTTGAAGGGACAAGCTTTGGAACCCAAACAAGACTCATTTCAAGGTCAGGAATCTTCAGTTATGATTGACCAGAAGCCTTTGTTGTATGGTCAACCCTATCAAGGGCAAGGGACAGCAATGCCAGGAGGTTTTAGTAGCATCCAGGGACAACAGCCGTCTTTTAATTCAGTGATGAATCAGATGAGCCAACCGAGCAATTTTCCTCTGCAAAGTATGCACCCCCGAGCAAACGTGATGAGACCTCGGACCAACACACCAAAGCAGCTACGCATGCAACTCCAGCAGAGGCTCCAGGGACAGCAGGTAATTTTTTGCTCCTACATTTACACTTCCTTCATGTTTCAGAATGGAGTTACTGGCACATGGAATTGTGTTGCTTTACATATATAACAATGGATATTACAACAGATGATTGAGAGGGTGGTCTTTTATTTTGACAGTGCTTCTCATTGAATTGCCTGATGGCTGTAGGAGTAGAAGAACATTTATTAGGACAAGTGTTTCTCCTTCATCAGCCTCCCTAGCTACAGATTTGATTGGTTCCTGCAGCACACAAAATGATTGCTAGCTAAAACAGTGCTCTTGTACAATGTAACTCTGCATGATCTCTTTATCCATGTTTACTATTTTTTCGGAACCTCACAGATAGCATTAAATTGGAGCTGTATTTCTACTGTAAATCAGGTTTTACTTCTTTCTCACTGTGTTTTCTAGCTAATCAAAAGCAAACTCGATATAGGAGTTTGCTTTCCATTTAGTGATTTGATGTCATTTTAGGTATTTTCTTCAGATGAAAGGTGAGAGAATAGATACAGCCACATAGATCTTAACACTAGATTGAAAACACTGCTTAAGAAATTGATGCATGATTTCAGCATTGAATTCCCCATGTGAAAATGCAGGCTTGATATTAAATACAGTGTACAAATAAAACTAGGAAAACTGAACTACTGCTGTGTGGCGTGGTGTGTGAACAGAATACATGCAGGTAACACCAAAGCAACAACAACACATAGCTGACATACAAAGAGTAGGTTTATTCCATCACCCTGGATTCCAAAAAACAGAGACACATACACCACTAAGCTCATTTTAGAAAGGGCAAAAAGCACTCAGGCCTGTATTCCATATCAAAAGGGCCTGGAGCATGCACGGTCCTTCACCAGGCTGTACTTTCACATCTCTAAACGCTCTTATCTCCCTTCCCCCACCTTTACAAAGAGGCCCAAGTCTATGGGAAAGGCTTTTAGAAGTCTTTAACAACATCCTGCTATCTTTTATGAGAAAATTCCATTTCTTCTCTGTAGACAGACAACATCCCAGAGCAAACATAAATATGTGAATTTTCTCAGCCAGACTATTTTCTAACATCTCCCTGGTGCCTGGTTGGTCCTTGAGAGAAAGTATTTCTCTGAGGTTCTTTTTCTTTCCCCTTGCAAATCTTCCATTTTTCAACCCTTTCCTCTCCACATATGGAATGGCAATTTTAGGAAATACTGTGTTCTCTCTTGGTTTTCTATGACACTTATTGTTTAAAACAAATAGATAATCTGCTCTTTATTCTTAAAGAGAGATAATTTAAGGAAAATAAAAAAAAAAAAAAAAGCAAAGCCAGTTAATGCTGCACTGTTTGAAGGGTTTTTCTTTTTGTGTGTTTGAGCTGTTTAAACAAATAGTTTGTTTAAAGACAAGGCAAAAATTAGCCATTGCACGTTATGGATTCAAGAGGTCCGTAAAGAAAGGGGTTTTGCAGGAGTTGCCATTACTTTGTTCAGATACCGTTATTTTCAGGCTAATAGTGCTAAAATGTCTTTTTCCAAGTTCATGAATCAGACCCGTCAAACTCTTGAAATAAAAATGGAAAATCCAGTCAGTGGTACTAACTCAGTGATGAGACCAGTTATGCAGCCACAGGTGGGATCCCAGGTAAGTAATTACTACAGTAGCTATCTGTTTAGAATTTCAACCTTCTTTCATGGCTTTACAGCATTCCTCTTTGGTTTTGTTCCTCTGCATAATTTTTAAAAAAGGGGTTTTTTACCTCCCTTATTCCTGAGATTGCTGGGGGATTTGTTCATTAGGACATGCTGTCAATTCAGTGTGCCAAGTTTTTCTGTGTAAAACATCATCATTTGTTTAGCACTAGTGACAATTTAATGAAAACTTTTGTCATAATATTTTGATGATTTTGTTTTTTACTGTCTGTGGGTTTTCCTTGACTTGCCGGGTCTTAGGAATGAGTTTGATTGACTCTGACTTGATTTTATTTGTAAAAACATCTTCTAATATGATTTTTCTTCTCTTTGGGGGATAGCAGCAAGGTTTTCTTAATGCTCAAATGGTGGCTCAGCGTAACAGGGAACTAATAAGTCACCATTTTAGACAACAGAGGATGGCAATGATGATGCAGCAGCAACAGCAACCTCAGGCCTTCAGTCCACCACCAAATGTGACAGCCTCAGGAAGCATGGATAGTGCTTTGACAGGCCCTCCAATGGCTCAAGTTCCTTCACAGCAATTCCCCTATCCACCTAATTATGGTACTGGTACTAACATGTTTGGCTTTTTTTCCATTTGTCTGGTTTTCTTTTCCCTTTTTTTATTAATCCAAACTACCTAAATACCAATCATTCTGAAAAATGGACTATACTGCTACAAAAAAGGATGACTTTTCTCCTTCCAATCAGTGCAGGAAGATGAACTAGAAGTATTAAGTGATGATAAGTGTATTGCATCTGTCTCCTTTGTTTTAATTTAAGGAATAAGCCAACAACCTGATCCTGCATTTAGTAGAGTATCAAGCCCTCCCAATCCAATGGTATCATCAAGAACTGGACCCTCCCAGAACCCGATGCTGCAGCATCCTCAGTCAGCAACAATGTACCAGTCCTCAGAGATGAAGGGCTGGCCCTCAGGAAGCATCCCCAGAAACAGGTGAACTTCAGGATAACAATCTGTTTCCCAAAAAGTCTTTCATTTTGCTGGAAGTAGAAACTATGTTACATAGCATGTAGCAGGAAAAGCATTTACAAGAGGAAAAAGTAACTTTCTGGTGTTTGTATTGTCCTTCATCCTGCTCTGGTTTAGGAAATAAAATGATTATTTTATGCTTAGCTCCACTGATCTATATTGGACCTCTACAATCTTTGTAACCAGAAGCAACATTCAGTCTTTAAATATTAACTTAATATTTAAAGAAAAAATAACTTGGGGTAGGGACTGGAGAAATACAAAATATCAAATAGTATTATGATGGATGATACAGCTGTAATAGTAGCCTCCAAAAAGGTTACATTAGGCATACACATACAGCTATGCATTTCTAAAAACTCAAATTCCTTTTGGGAGGGAAGTTTCCATGTTAAACAGATACTAGGTAAAAATAGGTAAATGTGAAAACAGTTTTATCTTTCATGTGTTGACAGCTGGTGCAGGGAAGGCAATACATCAGTGTGTGAACTTCTTGGAAGGTAATTTTATTTGTCCTTTTGTACTTCAGTTCTTTTCCCCAGCAGCAGTTCAGCCATCAAGGTAGCCCAGCAGCATACAGTATGATGCACATGAATGGCAGCAGTGGCCACATTGGACAGATGAGTATTAATACCATGCCTATGTCAGGACTGCCTATGGGTCCAGACCAGGTAAGTCATATATCAAGACTGATGAAAAGATTTGCTGACTCTTCTTCCATTGAGTACAGTCTGCTTACATCCATTCCTCCCACACAATCCTGCTCTCAGTTACCCTGTTTGTATTTGCATCTGCAGGCCTATTAATTTTATATCCTAAGAGATACTTTCTTTTTGATGATACATTAGCAAATTCACAATGACCCAAGCTGTATGCTGGGCTTAGCTGTTGACTTTGAAGTATCATGGAAAGGACCAAGCCTTAAACTGCACAAAGGATAATGAAATACTTCTGAACCTGGAAAAACCCCAGAAAAAACCCATGGACTTTGTGAAATGCATCCACAGCAGATCTTGAAAATTACATGTAATAGCTCTTATGAGTCAGGCTAAGAATCCTGCTAATGCAGTATCCTTCCGGCAGACACTGATAATGATACTTGCCCTTACAAAACCTTAGAATAACTTGTGTATGCATAGCCAGAAATGATGGAAAATTTAGACCTCTCATTTAAGGTGAAAATGTGCTAATAATAGGCACTGAAAAGAAAACTGAAATACAAAATACACTTTTGCTACAATCTTTCCACAAAATACCTAGGATGAGCAACATAATACTGTCATAAGCTAAATCTATTCTAGTAAAAAGTACCACATGAAATTTTGTCCAGCATACCTGAGAAAGCTGTCAGAATACTGAGGACTTCTGGGGGTAAGTAAAGTTTTGGAGGACTTTGATACAACAAATGCCTTTTATAAAGAGGATAATATAAAGGTGAAATGTCAGATTTTCCAAATCTACGTGACATAAAGATACCAAAATAGTGTGTTCAGGAAATTCTAGGACAGCATTTATTTTCTAGAAATTTATTTTTAAAGTGGAGCACTAAAAAGCTATTCTTCTCCTTCTAGGCATTGATTGGCAGTAGTTCTTTCTTCCAAATGCAGTACACAAACCATTTCAGCAAAGCTGTGTTCTCTGATGAAAGTATCTTTTCTTTAACAGAAATACTGCTGACATCTACAACCACATCTTCAAACAAGAATGGCTGAATGCACTAGTGTTAGAAGGGAAAGTGACACATTCTTCATGGCAAGTCATACTGGGCTTAACAGAAACCAGTGATAAATTTCCTCATCCAGAGTAAAACAAATGAAAAAAAACCCTACCCAACAAAAATATGTTTTAGTAGAAGCAGCCTATGCATTACTGTATAATGTGGGGTACAAAAAAAGGTCATTAGTATTTTTGGCACGCTTCCTCTAAGAATGTGAATTTGGTAATGCCATTTTAACAGATTTGATGGGTAGACTCCTGGAATACCTGATCTGTTTACTGTAGCTATCCAAAGCCCTTTAGCCCAGGCAGACTAAAGTGCCTGGAGAAGTCACAGTGGTAAGAATTTCCTGATTTCCTCTAATAACAATATCTGACAGAGAATGTAGTTCTTAGCCTTGACTCTTTTATATAAATCCCTGAATAGAAATGCTGCTTTTAGTCTCTTATCCCAAGAGTCAGGGATTTCCCAAGCAAAGTAGCAGTGCAAAAGTAATTGGCACATGCTAGTCCAAAATCCCGTCTGTTGAAGCCAAGGGTTGAAAAGAGAAGATAAACAATTTAAATTATTTAAACACAATTGTGACTAATATTTACATATTGCTGTGCAGCTGAGTGCACTTTATAGAGGTCTATATAATGGATTAATGCAATGTCTTTGATAAGGACTTAATATGAAGGTAGAGCATACTCATATTCCTTCACAAACACAGTCTCTTAATTATTTGAAAAGACTGCATAATGTAATGTTTTCTGTGTATGGAAATTAGAGCAATAATCTTTCGTCTTTTTTTTGAAAAAAGCTTCAGAAAACTCAAGGCAAGACATTGCAGCCAGCATCAGAATTTTGCAGTCTTTTTTGTGAATAAATTTTGTAAATATGATCTTTAAAATAATGTATTATATATATGACTTTTGTAGGTCACTAACTCATTTTTGCAGAGTTTGTGAAGCTAAATGTTTAACAAAATTGATTTCTGGAAACTTGAGTGTAGCTGAGGTCCAATTTTTTTTTTTTTTTTTTTTTTTTTTTTTTTAATTACATTTGAGGACTTTGAAGCTGGGTGACTTTGGCCCACATATTTCTCTTTGGTCTTCAACACTTCATTTATTTTTACATGTTTAACATAGAGCTTTTTATAAAATACAGACCAGTTGTTCAATACTCTCTCCACCTGTGAGCACTTTTGTTACATTTCTTTTTACCTAAGGTAGTTTGACATGAAGGCTCTGCATTGTAAGATCTCAAAATTTGTCAGGACAGACATGTCTGTCTGTAATAAGTTGCCTTTTCAGTTGACGAATCTGGATTGTGTCTTTTTAGTCAATTTTAATGAATTCTAAATGTTCTTTGAAAATGTTTGTCTGTTGCAAAATACTTGCTGTTATGTAACATCCATAAATCTTTAAGGATATTAAGCCACATTTTAACCAAATGTCTACACCTCATTGGATTATTCTAATAGTAACGAATGTATTTTCTAAGCAGATTTCTGTCATAGAAGTATTTAAGTGTGGCTACATATTATTTGCTGATAGCATGGGGTTTTCTTCCCCCTCCATTCTGGGTGCTTGAAATGAAGATCCTTTTGCACTTCTTGCAGTTACAAGGAATTAAACCTCTAAACCTTCCTAAGGGATGACCCAGAAATGTTTGTGTAGTGCTTCTGTTCTGTTGCTCATTGTGTAATGGAAAACTGATTTCTCCCAAGTGAGTAAAAGAAACCACAAATCCCCTGATCTGTGTTTTTTGCTTACTCTTTGTACTGTTAGCAAGATGGGGTTTTATTGTTCAGAATTTTTGGTGATCTTCCATTTTAACAGAAATAAGTTTTAATAGAAATATTCTCATAAATTCATCCTTAGTGCCTAGCCAGCTGTGTTTCAATGGGAATGTAGATTCAGTCAATCTACTTCATGTAACCCTGTCTCTTCCCTTAGTACTGAGTATATAGATTACCACAGCACTTACTTGGAATTTTCAGTCCAATTAATGTCTGTTTATAATGCAAAGCTTTTAAAAGCCTAAGGAACTTTTATCTTTTCATTTCTTGGATCATACCTATTTGCTGAGTAAGTGCTGCTTACTGAGGTGAAAGGCAACAATCCCTTGCATTTTATAGCAAATCAGAATAGAACAATATTTATATTTTGTACTTGTTCATTATGCTGATGGAAATTACAAACACCGGTTGCTTTCATTAGGTGAGCTCTTAGACTATATACTGCTATATACATCTTGCAGTACAATTTTTTTTTTTTTATTTAGTAATTCTATTTATACATCTATGTATAACTACCTGACTGACATTATAAAAGCTCATCCTTTTCTCATATGTTTAGCATGCTGGAGCTTTTCCACTACCTACTTTTTTTCCTGAATTAAAAGATTTTTAGTTTAAATGCATCGACAGCATATTTCATGGCAGCACTAAATAGTACATTAGTACATCTGGTTTGAAATCTGTTGACATTTAGTTACCACCATCAATTTTGCTTTGGTCCTATAGCAGTGGATTTCTGTGAATGTTTTTTTAAATAAAACCCACATAACATTATTCAGCAGTAGGAGATGAATTAGCTAGTACAGCAACCTCTGATCACTGCTGCATAAATGAGCGTTGTTTCGCCATGTCTCTGTTGCTTTTTTGATCACGTGTTTATTAAAGTTGTATGTAGTGCACTTTTTTCCTTGGCCTAAAATACTGCTTCTGAAGTGAGAAATTCAGACCATGTTTCTGTCACAAGACAAAACTTACTTGAATGTTGCACCAGTTAGCACACCTTTTATTATAGAATTTATGTGCAAACCACCAGATGACAGAATGATACAAGAAGTGTGAAACCATGTAATTCTGAGAGCAATATTTTCAAAAATTCTCAGGAGAAGGCATATGGTATTGAGAATTGCATCTAAGCATAGTTTACATTACATGTATTGCTTGAAATATCTGTATCTTTATTTTGCAAAACAGAGGAATCATGGGGACTGATTTATAAAAGGGTTGGTTGTAAGGTGTTACTGCCCTTCTGGTTTTTGTGTTTGGATGTTAATAATAATGTAAATAAAGGTTTCTATTTAAAATCAGAACTTGGTGACACTTCATGAGGTAATACTTTAAGGGTGATTATCCAGTACAGGCCAGAGAAAATTCCCCGCTATCACTGATGAAAACTGTGTATAAAGAATGATTTACATTTTATCCTAGTTGGCTGTAAAAGCTGAGGGAGTAACACTGAGACCTTTCACTTATGAGACACACATTTAGCATGGACACCAAGTCTTTGACAACTTAAACAGCAAGCTCTAGAAGAGCTGAAAGGAGAAGAGGTAGTATCTTTCCCCAAACTTGGCAACAACATACCTTTCATTAAATACCAGCTGCTTCTTGTGTCACGTACAAGTCTAACAGCTCACTATTTTCTGTAAAGGGACAAGACAACTTTTCAGCCTTCTGACTGACAAGTAAGTTACAGGTGCACTGGCCCTGCAAGATTTTAACAGTCACAATCTCACCGTGCCAGACTATGAGGTAAACACACAAGGGCGTGCAAATTTTTAAAAAATCTAACCTCATATTCTTTCTGCGTGCACACTGGGAATGGCAGATAGTGAAAACTTTTCTCTGGAAAGCAGCAAAAATGTGGGGGTTTTGGGGAACTTAAGGTTTTCTCTAATTACTTGTATGGATCCAGGATCTCATCACCTAGTAGATTTTTCTAATAATCCATGAAATTTTAAACAAGTTTAATGAAAATACATGGCTAGATTAAGACAGACATTCAGATTTTACTTGCATAATTAAAGAAAGCTTTTGGGTAGTGGATTTAACTTACCACATGTTATACAAATACTCAAGACCAATCTTACTTAGCACATATAAAGACTCCACTTCTGCATTTTGAGCAGGGATTTTTTCCTCATTCCTAAATTCAAGTATATTTTTTGAGTATGGGGTTGTGGAACCAGGGATCTACATGCCTGGATATAATTCCACTTAATTTTCCGAACTGCAAAACCAGGAAGGGTTTCAAAATTTCCATGCTGTGTTTTTACACTGCATTTCTACAAGGGCAAGTTAAGTTTGCATTTTGAAAAAAATACCTCTTTGTTAGGAGCGAAGGCCACAGTTGGTTGAGTCTGTCCCATGAGTGCCCTCAGGCATTTGCCCTTAAACACAGGTAGCAAAGAAACACGAAACAAATGATAAATACAAATCTCACCACTAGTGCCTGTACTACAACTTATGTAATAATGTTCTTATGAAACTACTCAAATAATTCTGTACACTGTGCTTTCTTAGTAAAATTACAGTTTTTTTTCCCCTCTGACAACCTTTGAACAGTAACTGTCATTCACAACATTTACTTTTCTGCAGACTAAAGTAGAACTAGATTATTGACTACAAGTACTGAACTCTCAGAGCTGCCTTTTTTAAAAATAAATGTAAAAGTTACACTGCTACGCAAATGCTACTTTCTCAAAGGAACTGTTCTGGTTTTGAATGTACAGTATAATATTACCACATTAAAAAACCTTCATACAAATTCTGATTTTGTTAAAATTTAGGATGTACATTTACTGAAATTTTTCAGTGCCTTTAAAAATGAATAAATTCTGACTTAGCATTTTGAGAAATGGCGTGTGGGCGTTACACTCTTTTTTTATTAACAAATTTCTTCACAACCTGAAGGAATTTATTTTCAAAGAGTACGCTGATCAATATTTACACAGTCCCTCCAAAAGTCTGCAATCCTGTGAGTCAGGATTTTCTCTAATCTTCATAGAGGTGACAATACAATGAACAAGTAAATGTGGAACTAAAATGTATCCTCAGAGGAAATTGAATAAATTCCATGGTATTGAGAACACTTGGTGCTGCTGACTTCAGTTCCTGAATATTTTCAAAGTTCTCTTGAACCATTACCTTTACTCCAGTGATAAGCAAAAGCACCTTTGTTTTCTAAATCTTGCTTTAGAGTTGTACTTGGCATTGTAAGTTTTTCTCACGACAACTAAAGATACAGGTGAACTGGAAATTGTTTTAAGGTCCTGTCAACTGTCTGTGTAAACACTGCCACTGTAGGGGCAGTCCTCTTTGGGATGTGGCTGAGTTTCCTCCTCAATTCCTGAATTGGCGTTAGTTGTGTCTTCTTGAAGTAGAATGCTTTGTGAAGTAGGTGAGGTATAATCCAAAGCAAAAAAGCAGGTACAACAGTGGATTTCAGAGACCTGTATTTCTGACAGCGTTTCCCATAATTTCACTGCTTCTATTCAACTCACTCAACCAGTGCAAACATTCTATCTATTTCAGCCTCAAAGTTTATCCAGTCCTTCAGGTGAATGTTACAGTTCATTTAGTCTGTACATGGATTCAAGTCCTGCCCCGTTTGTATCCTCATGGAGGTGCAGCAGCTGGGGGAGATTAGCCCTCCCAGCCTTCCCACAGTTGTCCTCTTTAAAATAAAACAGATGCAGTTTAGTGTATAACATTCTAGTAGAAAGTAGTAAGAAAGGTATTTTTAATGGTTCCATGCAATAAAGAACATTGGAAACACTGTGAACCACCAATAAAAGCATAGCAGGTATGACAGAAACAATTCAACAGTGTTTGAAACTTCGACCTGTACTAAGCTTGTTAATTCAACCTTCATTTTGGTTCTAAAGCCAGTCTTTGATCTCTTCAATTAGAAATAAAACCACAGCATTACATGAGCAACTCCTCTCAGGCAAGAAGACCAGACTGTGCCTAGGAAGGGACTTGCAGCTGTGTTTTCCACTGCACAGTTTGAGAGCTCTTAATGATTTTTAATGAATTGAAGTATCTGCCATCTTTTTAAGGGGAAATTCAGAGACAGTAACAGGCAACGGTAACTTTTTAATAAACTTAAATTTGTACCTCACCTTTGAGCTCTAGCAATTTGAGAATTGCCAGATCATCACCACATTTTAAAAGGCAGCTCAGTAAGTAAAAAAAACAGTTTTAGACACAAATCTGTCTTGTAGTCTACTTTCTGTTTTGAATTCCTTTTTCTGCTCACAGCACAAAGGCTGTAGTTGGATAAAGAGCAAAAAAATACATGATGCTGCCTCACTACTTGTGAGAAATTACAGTCAGTTTTGTTCTTTCTGGATGGTGTGTAAAACCACTAGGTAGTTGCTACTAGTTCAAGTTTAGACAAAACCAGTGTCCTGGTCTTTAATTTTGATTGGCAATTGACCATAACTGGTTTCTTAACTGAGCATCTACCTTTACTTGTTTGACATTGCTTTGACTTTAATGCCCCAAGATTCCCAAAAAACATGTACCAAGAGGTTTTGTGCAGCAGTAGTTGTCAGTAATGATGGCAGTATCATATTTCTTGCATAATTTAGAGGATTTTCCTCCTAAGCATTCCGTGAGAATAGATGATGATGTTAAAAGGGTGATGCATGCAAAAAGAGAAGGGAAAAGTTAAGTAAAAGCTAATGCTTTTGGTGAATTGCTCCCAACTCACAGTGACTTGGCAGATGATGGTCTCTTCACATCTGGCCATTTTCGACGTTGAAACTGCCTATTTTTCAAGCAGCAAAAGGAGAAAAAAAGTTAACCATTACCAAGAAAACAACCAGTACCACAATCTGAAAGACGAGGAAGAAGAATTCAGCCAGAATTTTGATTACTAAGATCAGAATACAGTGTAACACTGAAACAAATAGCTCCAATGTTTCAAAGCAAGTGGGGTGGAAAGGTCTTTCAGATGCCCTTTAAAGCCAGGCCTTTCCATGTGGTTCCCAATACCACACTTGCTCTTTCAACATGAAGGTAGTACTTAAGAATAATAATGTAACTTTTTTTTTTTTAATGTACCTGTACTGCTCGTAGCTTCCATCTTTAAGTCCTAGGTGAAGAAAAATTAACAATGTTACTAACAATTGCCTGTATGAGAAAAAATAAAGACTCAAGAATTTAACAAATTTCCTGATGTCTTGAGTAACCTAGTATGCCCTCACATCTGATCCTGTACTGAGCAGAAGTTTGGAGCAGAACTCCAGAAGTCCCTTCCAACTTGAACTGACCTGTGTTCAGGTCTGTGAACTTCATAGTGGCTGTTACGGTATTCTCTCCCTTTTTGCAAGTATCGTTCCTTCCTTGTCTTCTGCATCTCAGCAATATTTATCACTATGCTAAGGGTCATTCTTCATCTTAAAAACATGACATAACACAAACTGAACATGTACAAAAATCTGAGAATGCAGCTATCCCCTCAGCAGGATATTACTAGTGTAAGTAAATCCTAAAATCCTTTTGACTGATTCAAGTTTTATAACCTTAAGAGTATTTTGGGGTTCTTTGGGGCATTTGTGAGTGCAATAGAAGAGGCACTTACCAAGATCCATGTTCCTGGTTCTTGGATTGCATTGCTTATACCCTCTGCAACTTCTGAGTTCCATGAGCTGGACATGCAGTTGATTAAGAACATCTCTGTCAAGTGTATTCACTGCATTAATTAGCTGCAAGAAACAGGAGGTTCTTCTTAGTAACTATTGCTCTGTAATTTGGTAACTTTTGGAATACAGCTTGTTTAACTGTAAGAAGAGCCACATTATACTAGTTTATATTATACAGGCCTTAACTTCATCCTGCAGCAATCTGCGTGATTTCAATTTATTGTTGACAAGTAACAATGATGTATTTCTTGAGCTGTGAGCACAAGGTCTATGATCAGATACCTGATATGGATCGGTATTGAGATCAAAATACTCCAAAAATCCAGTAGCAAATTCACAGAACAGGAAGTTGTGGGTCTCGTTGATTGTCCTCAAACACCAGTATGTGTTGTTGTTGGCACTGGTACAGGCACAGAAAGGGCCCACTGCAAATTGAAGAGTTATAAAGACATAAGCTACAGCCTTCTGTCTTTAGCACTGCTAATTACTTTCTGTTTATAGTATTACTTTATTCATAGACAGTTACTCTCATTCTCACTCCTGAGCTCTAAAGCAGAGAATGCCTTCCAGCATCAGCTTCTTGTTCTGTGCATACCTAATCCATATGACATGACTAATTATGGCAACATCTTGTCTAGTCCTTTCTCTGACTGTGAAACATTCCAGATGGTGAGATACCTTGCTGATCAGTGTACAGTATTCAGTATCTGTAGCTTATTTGCAGTTGGTTTTACCTCCTTGCCATTCACACAAGAATAATTACAACACTGAAAGCAGAGATTATTTACTATAGAGAAGACTGTATGGCTTTGGTTACAGAGCTAATAAAACCAATAACTACTAGCAACCCAAGATCCCAGCCCAGTCTAGCCAAAATTTGCCAACCTATTACTTAGTTTACAGCACTCTTACGTGTCCACAGGGGAGCAGTTTGCCAGTGCTGGTTGTCATGGGTGAAGCAGGTCAGACCAGGCATGCTGCACGTGTCATTATTTTTAATTCTCTTAAGCAATTTGCGCAGTTTCTTCTTCCGTCTCTGCTCTCGCAGCAGCCACAGCCTGTCTTTCTCCTGTAGGGCTTTCCTGCACACATGAAATGTTAGGGTCATGCAAACTCTGTTAGACTTGAACATAGCTAAAACACCCCATAGTAGCTAATAAAATAAGCCGCTCAGAGGGAAAGAATCCACATTTTTAATTAAATGGTGTTTCATACAAAAGGAGATGACTCTGCAACTCAATAGCACTGGGGAAAAAAAGCCGCCAAAGGGGCTTGTAGGCCTGAGGTTTGCAATGTGCTTTTTTCAAAAGTGGAGACTTTATCTTAGAATTTACAAACATTTTGATATGGGCTTAGTTCCTTGCCCAGGTGTCTCTGTTTATGCTTTTTAATACAGGATAAATTGAATACTACTATCGCCTAGTGTGTAACTGGTGTGTACCAGTTAATGTAATATTAATATTACATTTTGCACATCCTCTCTCAAAGGAACAGGCCTTCACTTACTTGAAAGGATGAAGACTGGATCCTTTGAGTCTCAGTTTGCTCTTGTGTTTTGAATGGTAACTGGAAAATAAAAAGCATTGCTGGTGAACAACAGCAAGACAGCTGCCCCTGTTCTTATCACATTATCAGACTGGATTTGAAGATTTAATCCAGTGTCACCTCTCCCTTCAATTTATTAGTGTATGTGATGAATAAAGGCAACCTCGCTCGACTGGATCAGGCACTTCCCAGCCTCACTGCGTCTCTGTTTCCTCAGATCCTTTGTCCACAGTGACACTTGGTGTGCTAACAATGTGCATTGCAATGTATATCCACGTCAAGCTACAGTTTACTATTAGTTTATTTTTAACTGGTTGTTTCCCTACATAAGGCACATAGAATAGATTTGTAATTAAATTACATTTCTGCAATGGAGTATTCCCTAACTTTTTCTGATAATGACAAGTTTATACTACTCTCCTGTCATTTTCCTTCTGCATTCAAAAATTTCAATACAGCCTGTACTTTGTAGGGCTGGGAGGGGGTGTGGGGGTGTCCTCCATTATTACTAGCTGGAAGTTCCAGGAAAACTTAACAAGATAGATTGAACTGTCCCAGCAAAGCAGTGTCTAAAATACTCAGAGATATGCCGAGTATAAGCAGACATACAGATTCACACTAAGTTGCTACTGCTTTGCCTCTCCAGAAACTCTTACTGTATTTTGCAGAAATTTCCTTTCTGTGGAATTACCAAAGTTAAAAAAAAAGAACAGCCTCAATCATGGCAATATTTTCTTATTTATAAAGTTACTACATACACAAATCAGCAAACACAAATTTAGTTTAATAAATGTTGTTTTCTAAACAGTACATCTGAATTCAATTAGTTGCCAGATTAAAATCTCCTTCAAAACAAATATTTTAAATTCTTAAAACTTTTGGGAGCTTTCGTAAGTTTAATCAGTATAACAAGTTAACAAAGTAAGGTTATTTAAGATCTTCAGTAAATTTTTTAATCTTAAACTAATTCTGAATGCTAAATCAAAGCAATTGCAATGCAAACAATTTACCATATGTAACTCAGATGATTAATTTCTTTGATTTCAGTGGGATTAGTCATCTCAATAATACTATGCACAAATAGAAGTGTACCCTATATCACTCTGAAAAGAAACATTTTTTTACATTTTCTATAAAACATTCACCAAAAATAACTTCATCTTTACAGTACATATTAAGTAAACTCAGTTTATGTAAACTCAGTTAATCAGTTTTGAAAGCAGTGGATTATAAACCAATATAAACTTTGTGTCTGTTTACCATCTAGAATGATACATCTTAAGCAGTTTTTGACATGGGCTCCCATAACCCAACAAATTTATGATCTACATATTTTAGTGGATCTGCTGCTGAAACTATGTTGAAGGATCCACACAGGCCACATCCACAGTCCACAACAATTATAAACATCGTATCTGTAGAGTATGTTGCACCTCTGAGGTTTTAAGCATTACCTTGGAAAAGGCATTCTGTGACAACAGTAAGATAGGGAAGTTTTACCCACACCCTCTCACAGAGTCTACTTGGTAACAGGTGCTTAAGTTGCAGCTTAAGCACAGCTGCATTGCAGTTTTGACTCCATTCAGACACAGTTTTCATTTTTTTGGTGATACTCATATATTCTGCCACTGTGGCTGCAGTATTCTCAGTGATACCTGGCTCTCAACAGCCTCAGAGCTGGCTCTGTCATCACCATGAGCAGGGGAAGGTGCTCCTGGGTCTCTTTCTGAACAACCTCTTTTCTCAGAGGCAAATTCTGTTTGGGTTACCTTTTGATTTTGGAAGATTTTCTGTTGTGCTTATTTGAAGAGCAAGAGCTCAATTGTCCGATTAAACTCCTGTCTGGCAGACAGTGGGCCTTGTACTTGTGCAGCAGCCTAACTTCCCCTGAATGTGTACACAGGAGTACAGTCAGCAAGCAACCACTAAACAAACCAGATCCTGATCTCTCCTGTGAGGACATAAATCAGTTACAGTTGCACACTACAAATAATTATTTGGAAGTACACAAAAAAAATACCTTAGCTTGTTACAGTCACACTCTTCAGGTCGCTTCTTCTTTAGATGACCTCTCACCTCCCTCAGGTTTTTTATTTTATTTTGCAAAGTTTCAATCTAAAAAGGCACAAAGACAGGATGAAAAAAAAAAAAAAAAAAAACAGCATGATTTAGTGCTACTGTAACCTTCTCAAACTCATTCTACTGTCACCAAAACCTTCCTCTACAGCACCTTCTGTGGCTCTCACCACTAACAAGCACTTTCAAATTATCTAGCTTTCCGGAAGGAAACTATAGTAGGAAGAAGCTGGTTCCATTTGCCTGCTCTGATTCCTGACTCTGAAAGCAGAATGCAGTGCTGCAGGGGGGACACACAGTTGCAGGTAGACAGACACTCCTGCATCCACTGTGATTTCGCCTCTTGTCTCTCTACAGCACATTTGCAAGGGGAGGAAGGCTGCTCAAAGGAAAACAAAGTCATTACATTTCAGCGTGTTCTGACACTGGGAAGGGGATGGGACAGGAGTGATCTGAAATCCCCTCTTCAGAGGTTTTGAAAAAGCAAAGCAGCAAGGTTCTGTCATTTTGCATAGCAGGCTTTAGCAGTGTCTGGACACATGGGAGAGCAATCAGCAGTTAATTGTGCCACCCATGAGGTTTATTTTTAACTGCCGTTTTTTTCTCACTAAATGAAACTCCTGCTTTTGCTCAGTCTGGCTTACATACAGCATGGCCCATTTCCACTCGGATATTGCAGGCCTCTACATGGCAGAAAAATTAATCTAACGTGAACAACAGTCTCTGCAGAACTACCATTAACCATCAGTGACCGTAGGTGTGGTAGAAGCTCAGGACTGTTGAAGCAGAGACAGGACAGAGTGTTCAAGGAAAATGGACAAAGAACCCAGCCCTGTGACCCTAAATCAGGAACACAACTGGACAGAAATGTGTTCTCATTTCCTTTGACACTCCATATTGGCTACATTTTCTGAAGAAAAAACAATTAGAGGACCGTGGTAATATTAAAATTGCCCTTTTTTAATCTTAGCAGACTAGTAAATTTTCAAGTATCTGCCCTGTGTGTCAATCTTTACAATAAAAGGGGACCAGGAAGTTATTACATAGAACTTCACTGTGAATTTATGTAATTTGGTAAGAGATTACACGACATCCATCCTTTATGCTTCTCTTTGGTATTTGTTCCATCCTTACTGGTCCTTAGACCCTCTTTCATACACAATACACATGAAGGGTTTTTGAGCTAATATTATTGAATATTAGTGGCAAAAATGTCCGATAGTTTTACTGGCAAATTTCATAGAGCAAATTACCTCCAGGTTCTCCATATACACAATCCTATGAAAAAATTCAATTCCAAAGTGCAAGGTCAAGAAAAGCAGTAGCAAGTGAAGGAAATTCTAGAAGCACCAAAACTAATGAAGCTCACTTTTCCTTGGGCCTTTATATTTGATACTGAAGAACTGTGTTTTGAGAGGTTCTCCACTGGGGAACAAGACTACTAAGATGTTAAAAAGATCCAGATTAATTTTCTTCCCAGGATGGGGACAACTTTAAGTCTTGTCTCATAAGGCATATGACATTTCTTAGCTGTGCCTTCAGTTGCAGTTCTCTCCTCCACTCAGCATCTTGTCTTCACAAACTTGTAATAATTTAATTATTTCTGAAATGTCTATTCTGAAATCAGCCAGCAAATTCAGAAGGTTTCATGGAGGGACAAAGACACCCAGACGCAGACACAGATAGTCAGCATGATCTTATCAGCCCCACAACGCTAAAAACACACACTGAAAACATCACTGACCTCATGGTCAATATGAAGTTTATGGTCCTTCCAAGCTTGCAGTGACCTGTACAAATCTGTGTCACACTGAACAGTATCGTTCTCCAGGATATAGCACCTTGGCATGGAAAAGTAAGCAGTGTTTATTACAGTGGATATACACACACACACACACGGAGCAATGCAAACAGCTGCTCTTAATAACACAGCTCCAGAACAAATGAGACCATGGATTGAAAATGACATGCAGAATTCAGAAAACAATGTTCATCCAAGAAAATACAATTGTGCTCTGAACCAGAAAGGAAGTCTGGGTTTGAGTTGGCATGGAAATTTTTAAGTGGAAAAATTCAATGAGAGTATTTCTATCAAGCAGAACCTGTTGACTCTTTCATTTCTCTATGTAAATCATGCTACAGAGAATTCTTGCGTATTCATTAGACTTTCTGCATAAATAATCATTACTAAGTAGCAAGCATTGAAAGCATTACTCAGAAGCAATTTCCTGATGCATAATTAAGTGATGCAGGGGTAGGAGCAAGGATAAAATACTTCCTTATAAGATGTGTTACCACACCATAAAGAAAAGAGAAGAAACAAAAAAACAAACCAGAAGCAAGGAGGTTTTACTATTTTCTACAAAAGTGATAAAATCTTTCAAGGAAATCTCGTTCACTTTGAAAGCAAAACACCCTCTTACAATATAAAATCTTTATGTTTCACTAACTTCTAGTGAAATCCAGTTTTTAAAATTATTAAATAAAAAAGAAAGCAAAAATCGCCACTTGAAAGATTTACCTGGAGAGTTTATTAGGGGTTGAATACCATGCAGCCATTTCTGAATGCTTGCTTAAATTAAAGCTGAATATTTGCAGTGCTCCTTTATTTTCTTTAAACCACCTCATGTATGTTGTGCCACGGCTTCTTTTCAGCTAGGGAAGGCTCATGAATAATGTACAATCTTCCTGACAGTACCTTGTACAAATCTGGGATTCACCCACTAAGGCAGCAAAAGTAAATTCAATTTCTTCCAGAAGAAAAAAAAAAAACCAAACAGTGATTTAAGGGTCCTGAACATTCAGGGTAAGCTGGGGTAAGAGAGCACAATTCTCTGATGCCTACATTTCCTCATATTGGTGAGTTTCTAATTCACTTCTGTGAACAGAAGTCAAATGGAAAACACAGATATCAACAGCAGCTACCTGGCTCCTGCATGCTTACATGAGCTAGTCATTAAACAATATAAAGCATGTAATCAATAATGATTGGTGGATTTTCTGATAACTCACAAATGGAAATGGTGACTAAATGAATTAAAGTACAGCTGAAGAGACATAATCAGTCCCTAGATTCACCACCAAGGAAATTATTTTTAGCTGTTAGAGTGGTCAGATAATTGCCTTCCCTCTCTCTCAGTATGTTCCATTTCCCAATGCTCCTGGTCCATCCAACTTCATTCATGATACAGATTTTCCTCTCCTAGCACTGATTACAGAAAACTCTGTACAAAGCAACCACTGACACAAGACCAGCTCATGCTCCAGTCAGGGCCTTCGGTCCCCAGCCAGGCCAGGTTACCCCACTGCACACTAATTTCCAGGAGTAAGGCCTCTCCTGGTTTCATGCAGGTTTAACACCCCTGTTGCCAACAGTTTTGCTTGTTCTCACTGGAAACACATGCACTGATGAGTGGCTACTGTCTCCACCCAATGCAGAAGACAAAAGAATTGCTGCAGCTCTTCAGGAGATTCATGCACCTCTGCACTGACAAAAATAAAACAAAACTGAAGACTATTGTACACATGGGAGTAAGAATTTTAGTGAAGCTAGACTGGGTATCCAAAAGGTACACAACATGCTTAGCACACTTCAATCCATGCATTTATGAAAAACGCAGTCACTTAAGGAGCAAAAGCTTTTTAAAAACCTACCATGTGCACTTACCTGTGGGTGACTTTGATCAGATTAGGGGCTGTGTACTCTGCAATGCTACCAGTGCCACTATATTCCCCCATGTCTCTATCTTCCTCCTCGTGAAAAACAGCCCTCTGCACCTTGTGCCGCTTGGTGATGTTCCTTGGTAAGATGGGCTGGTATCCATCTGCTAAAGCCAGGTGATAGGCAGCTCCATCCAGCTCAACAGATACAGAGCGGATAGAGCGATTCCGGACATAGCTTGGTTTGAATTCTGCATGGAAAAAGTGGAAGAGCGGCAGAAACAGCATGTTACAATTTGTTCATCTTTGTGGCTCTTGGAAGGAAAAACCCTAGCCCATACTATGCTGTTTGGAATTAACTGGGTGACAGTGTTCGTTGCAGTTGTCCTCTGAGCTGCTGCTTCCTTTACTTTGGCATGGATGGAAGTACAGGTGGGTGGACGGATACCTCAGAGCATGAGAGGGCAGGTACAAGGCAAACACAAAAGAATGGTAAAGGGGAAAAAAACCAGTCTAGTCCAGCACCAGTGAGAACAAATAGCTCATTCAAATGGGTGTTTGCTCTTCCCCCACAGTCACCAGATGGCAGTCATACCTTAAGCACTAACTGTGACAGTCATGACAGCCAGGTCACCAGTCACCCTCAGGGACCAGTTCTCTGTGCTTTTCTGCTGTCCACCATACAATTCTTCCCTGCTAGGATTCCTGCAACACATTCTTGAAGTTGTCCCAGTATTCCCAGTGCTCAGCATGAGCCTTTTCCCAGTTCTATTCTTCAAGGCTAGGGCTAGATCCTTGATTTTTTTTTTTTTTGGAAGGGTTAGGATTAGGAAGGGATTTTAACCCATTTTGGAAGGAATTAATATTTGAATCTTTATTTTTATCCAAATGCAGTTCTTTTCTTTGCAATTCTTTCCCTGATGTGCAGCCCAGACAGTCAGTTTGTCCGTGAAGCACCACCCTCCAGTGCTATGTACTCCCTCAAACTTTGCTTCTGCATTTGCAGCTAAAAAGCAAAATGAAACATTTGTTATGAAGTATGCAGTATGAGCTTCTCATTGATCTATTCCCTATTACTATTTTCCAAAGTTCTCAGTTCCAGCCCAAATCCCCAGAACTCCTCTTCTGTTTGGTCTGGAATGACAAAAAGAGAATATAGTAATGAAATCTAAATCTATCTTTAAGCTTCCCTCCTGTATGATGGGGTCCATCTCTGACTGTATTTCCTGCTCATCACCAGTGACTGCTGAGAGTCACTTATTAGGCACAACCATCTCATTCCTTGAGAAAAAAAAGTACAACCTAGGTACCACAGACTCTCTTGTGCTCCCTGCCCTAGGGAAGCCTGAGGCTTTACTCTGTATATGAGGCTTGGAGTTACCACAGACATTACTAGAAACAACTGAGTCCCTTGGATCCTTTGGTCACTTCTCATTTAAAGAGACTGAAACACACAGCACCTCATGAGATGGGACTTCCCTCTGCAATTTGATAAAGGCAAAATTCAACCAATGTGCCAAATGAGAAGACTGATCCTTCTTGCAATCCCAAGCTCCACAAAGGCCAGCTTCTTCAATGGGATAATCTCTCCAGCAAAATAAGCAGGGGGAAAAGAAAATATGGAACTGGAGGTTGAACAACCAAAATTGACAAAAAAGTACCTTAACTGTCACGCTCTGGCATTAATGCAGAATGACTTTTTTCAATAAGCCTTACATACATTTCAGATAGACTGCACATTCTCAAAAGTCATTTTGCAGTCTGTGGGAAGCAGAATAAACATCTCCACATCTCCTCCCACCTGAAACTGGGCCAAGCATGATATGTCAGCGCCACACACAGAAAGCAGAATACCAGCTGGATTGTCTGACTTTGCACATTTTCCATGTGTAGTTCAAAGTTTACTGCTGATATTAAGCCAGGTGAGTCACAGCTGAAGGGATAAAAAAAGCCACAAAAGACTAGCCCTATTTCAGGCACCCATTCAGGAAATGTTTGAATAAACGAGACAGAAACTCCCATCTTTTCCAAGGTAGGAAGAAGTTCTAAAAAGCTACACCCTACTAATGAGATTTCAAGTATAAACTCCCATTTCTTTATTCATTCCTTCATTTTATCTTGTTCAGCTCAGCCAAGTAACAATTCATCTTCCTTCCAAGTCTAACACACCAATCCAGAAGGCTGAACCTCAGTAGATAGCTCCAGGGAACCATCAACTACATGCCCCTGAACAGCTAGGAGCCAGGTTACTCCTCCCCTTGCAGTCAAACTAACACAGCCTTAGCACTAATTGGTGTGGAGTGAAGTACCTCATAAAGGACTGCTTCTGTTGCTTTATCCTAACATGCTACCCACAGTGCTGACTCAGTGCTGTGATTAATATCAAATTTTGAAGTGGTTAAAATATTTGATAAGATCAATACTCATTTGTACTGTGCGCACCCATCTGCTAAGTGGACAGCAGGCATAAATACTAATGTTTAATTACTTATTAGTCAATCCTCCCCCAGGTTTTACTTACCAATCTATTTACCTCTGTACACAGCCTACAAACAGTCAATCCAGGGCTGTTAAATATTTGGCCAAAAATGTCTATGCTCCCTTCTTCAGGTTACTGAAGTCTAGCATTGGTAAGCTCTCTGAATCTTGATGCCTCTCTTCCTCAGCTACTACAGAAACCAGCTATCTTAGAGATGGTATTGCTAAGAAGTTGCAACCTCAAAATTGAGGTGCAAAATGGAGTCCAGAGGATTTTAAGTCAAGAAAGCCAACTGCTTTTAGAGCCCCAGTCATCCAGACGGTGTTGCACCACCTGACCCGCATGTTTGTCTTCGCTGGAACTTGAAAGGAACAACATTTTCCACCAATGTCTATGTATTTTGCATTTTGTAGACGGAAGAGCTTTTTTTTTTTTTTTTGATAACATAAAGTAAAACTGGGTGCTGTAAAGACATTTTAAAAAATATATCTCTAGTGTTTAGAAATAAGGATTAAGTTTAGAGGTACTTTCTTACATCCCATTCTCACAACTGCCATTAAAAATCATACTTCAAATGCATTATCTGTAAAGTAATGGACTTTTTAGTAAAAAATAATGTTATTAAAAATATCATTTTGATCCAGCATTGATACCACCTCAAATGTAAAATGAATGCCAGGGACATTTGAATAAAAATGCACTAGCCTCTTTGTAGACACTTCAGTTTCTCTACTATTCAGTGTGGCCTATAATAATTTTCCTACATGCAGCTTAAGAATTCCTTTAATCACATACACTCACTCATCACAGGAAGAAGAGATCAAATCCACAGCAAGAAAAACATATTAGGCCACAACACAGCCAAAGATTTTGAGAGCTCTTTATTTACTTAACCTTTCCACCTACTACAAAGCTCTATTTGATCTTTCTTATAAAAATAAGAGCATGCTAAAGAAATAAAGAAGACAAAAATGCAAACATTCCAGACACCTAAACCCAGACATACCAAATATTCATGTTTATGGGTTTCTGCCACTTAAGTGCTTTGCAGTCAAGTAATGTATTTTTACATTGTCCAAATGGCACATATATGACATGGCCCTGCTGTGAAACTGATTTTACTCAATTTAGAAAACAACATTGCCTGCTAAATGCACTGGTGCACCTGAAAATGCAGTCTAAACCATGTCTACACTAGAAAGTAATTATTTTATCAAAATGTCTGGAGCTCGAGCCTCTGTACCAGCAATTTAGTCTGGTCTTTTAACCATCTGTTCTCACTATATGTAACTGGTTTCAATCTTTCTGAAAGACCAATCCTTATACCCTATTAGGGTTTACAACACGCTTGATGAACCCTAGATGCAGGGCATCCATTCTGCTTTTCTGCAAATGACTGTAGATTGGAATCCAATAAAATGACCTTTTGCAAATCTATCTCTGTTGTGCACAACAGAAATGAGTGATCAGGGTATTTCCTTCAAAACTTTGCTAGTGCTTGAAACCACTGCATTAATGTGGACATGACCCTTAGTCCAGTTAGAAACTTCTATTATCTGTTTGGCAGTTGTTCAAACTAATGAATAGCATTTACTGGCATTCAAGCAGGGCTGCAATGTAATCTCATGCATTCATTAAATTTGGAGTAGCAGACCCCAAAGGTGCCCTAACAATTATACAACCCAGCACAGACCACACTTTATCCCAAGTCTCACAGAACAGGTCATAAAAACCCAAATACTCATCATGAGTATCCAGGTCACTCTCTTAACTAACCATAGTCCAGTGAGACAGCTTTCCACAGAAGCTGTTTCGAAAAACCTTGGTATGTCACCTTGACTTGTACTGCTTTGGTCTCACTTGCATTTGGTGTGAGATTTATTAGATAAGTGCATGTAGAAGAATAGCCAACACCAATGAAAAGGTCTCTGTCAATACGTCCAAGCTAACCTCTTCCCTGTATAGCACACCCCAGATGTGGGAAGATGGGTGGAGCATCTGTGGAGGCAAATACTTTAGACACAAGCAAGGCAATGTGGTTGTCAAGATCCTGTTTTATGTTGCTGAAGTTTATACCTTAAGGTTCAATGAGGCTAATGAGCCTAAGGGTGTAGTATAAACTCTGTCTCATCTCACCAGAACACAGGGGGAAAAAGCACCATTCTGATCCCTCTGTGAGAGGGAGCAAGTTTCACTTTTTTCTACCTCAACTTCCTACGTACATAAACTGAAGGTAATTATACACTTAACCACCTCCTTTGGGTGTTGTGAAAATTAGTTAATGTGTAGAAAGCAACAATGAGAAGCACTTAAGTAAGTGTTAAGTATTATCAGAGAGCATTATGTTGCCCTCACTTTAACTGTTTTCCTGTCCTCATTAAGTGCCTTCCATCTACTGCTGTTGACTCCCCATGACTTAACTGCCTCCTGTGACTTAAAAAAAAGTAGTTAAATAAGTACAAATTCTAGTGTTCTTTACAGATTGTCGGCTGTAGCACATATTTAAATATCAAGTATAGTTGATGGAACCAGTAATTTTTTTTTTCAACTAAGAATTTGCTTAGTAACTACTAATCAGCTTGCAAGGCAAATATAATGGGAGAAAATAAATTTAAACTCTGTGTTTCAAGTTTGTGCCACTATATAAAAAGACTAATCTGTTAAATAATTAAGGTTCTGTATTTGTAGAGTGAGATGAAAGAAACATTACAAGTAACTAATAATTCCATGTTGCCATTTACCTCTAATCTATAATTAAACTACATACCTCAAATATACGTGTTAGTCTGACTAAGGTTTAACAGAGTCAGTAAAATGGGCTTTCTGAAAAAGCACTAATCTGTGCCAAGGAAACCAGTAATAGTCACCGCCTTTGGCTGTTATGTCTGATTAAAAGTCAGCCTTGTCTCTGCTGACTGAGCAGAAGAAAAGGATGTTAGAATCAAGCAGCTTCAATAACAAAGTACACACATCCTTATTGAAATAAATTACTGAAGTAACAGCTCCAAGTATTGCAGGAGCTACTGAAAATTGAAGTATTTGCTGTATAACACTTTTCATATTCCACAGACCATGTAACTGTGTGCAATTTGCCTTTTCAGCATAGGCACTGCATTCTCCAGAATGAAACATTCTTCCTACAGCCAGATATTCTCAACTCTGATTGTCCAATATGAGACATGCTGTTCCATAGTTGAGATACACAGGAAATATGCTAACATAATTCAATGCCTATGATTGTCAAGACAATTATGTGAGTTAGCAAACAACATCTTTCTAAGGCAGAGACAGAAGATGCAGTGGGTTTGCTTACTTTTCTTGGAGAAAAGTTTCTTTCTCTGTCTGATGTGGCTCAGCTTATATTCATTATCTTCACAATTGCAGTCTTTGCTATTCCTGTTGTAATACTTGGGCAAAATACTGGAGGTGCCTTTGCCGTTGCTTGCAGCTGCCAAGTCTGCCATTCCCTTGCACTTGTGCAGCTTGAGTTTTCCACTGGCATCTTCCACACACTGCCATTTCTGGAAGAAAAATTTGGTTATTAAAAATCTGTCCCAACTGTGGTCTGTCTCATGGCCAGCTCCAGCAACTTATCAGATATTCCTTGTAGTAAAATGGGGCTCACCTATCACCAAACCAGATTTTTGCAATCTTCCATTTTCAGACAAAACAACAACTCTTCAGAGCACCGTTGCATTTGTTTCTGAGCTTGCCTCTTGGAGGTAGAACAATTGAAATTTCTTTTAAAAATCAATACTACAGCTAAAAACATGAAGGTGGTAAGTGACAACTTTCAGAAGCATAACGGCGGCATAAACCAAGGACATTCAACATGTATCCTAATCCTGACAGTCTTATTATAACTCTCAGCGTAGTAGGACCAAAACCTTCCAGCTTTATGGAAGCTCTCCAGATAGAATCATACACTGGCTTGGGTTGGAAGGGACTTTAAAGACCATCTCGCTCCACTCCCCTGCCATATGCTAGGTTATGCATATGCCATATGCATAACCTTTCACTATATCAGGTTGTCCAGAGCTCCATCCAACCTGTCCTTGAACTCCTCCACGGATGAAGTGTTTTCCAGGATTGCTCTACAAAAGTGCCTGCTTTTCTTCAATGACCTTTTAAAGGGTCAGATCAGCTGTAGAAGTCCTCAGCTCAGAAGTCCTCATAAGTTTATCTCCATCTCGAGTGGTTTTCTTAACAGCTTTTTCCCTTCAACACACTTGGGCTTGACTTGTAAGGGTGAGCTGCACTGGATGTCTGAAGTGAGAAACCCCGCCCTCTTGCATTCAAACTAGAGAAAATACTGTTCCCTATCTCCAATTCACTCTGATACTCAAAATCTGAAGTAACTTGCTCACAGTTCCTTCATGCTGCTGTCAGAGCTGTACCAAGGTCAAGGGAGTTTAGCTGCCTTCAACCTGGCACAGAAATTCTACTCACTTCTCAGGTACATCACAAAATTATTTCACTGACTCCTTAATTTATCAACACTTTGCTAGCTACAGAGAATTAGAGACACATAAAAAACCCCCTTACAGTAGCAGTGGTTACTGCTTTAAAAAAGGTTTCTCAGAAACACTCAGCTTCTTGTTGAGTCTTGAGAAACGTTCCTCTTCTTCCCTATTACAAAATCCTGTAAGCCAGTTCTTCCAGGACTCACTGGAATGTTGAGAATTTTCCAAATAAAAGAACAGAAGTAAAAACAGCAGCATCTTCCAGGCAAGATGATATTTTACAGCAGCCTGCAGTTCTATGAGGGAGACTCAGCCACTTCAGTTTGCACAGCAAGGTGTGTAAAGGCTGGGACAACAAAGCGTATATTTTCTATTGACATTCACTCCATTGTTTGCAGGACAGCAAAGTAAGAAAACAAGATCACTGTGCTTTATTATCACTGTGCTATTATTAGACTTTAATAGGAGTCAAAAGTGAAATGGCCAGTTACAGCACATTTACCTATCACTGTGGCAGAACCTCTAATTTAAAATGATCCATTTTATGGTGTGCCCACTGATTTCCTCAGACACCTGGATGCCAAATCTCCTGAGCTGTATCTGTGTTCAGCCTCCTAAAAGCCCAGCCTTGCTCTGATGCAGATAAATCCAGCTTAACTTACAGCACAACGAATCAGGAAATCAAGGAGAGATACTGTCAATAAGATCTTTGCATGACTATCTTAATCTGTAAAGCAGTACATATTTACCTAGATTCAGTAACAAATTAATATCTGAAGAATAAATTCCTCTCCTATAAATGCCTAACGCTGATTGATATACATACAGACTGAGGTTTCAACTGGAAGTTATTTTACTAGAATAAGCAATGCTTCCTTTCACAACTAAAAGAGATGTAAAAATGTTTGTTGCTGTTTCCCATTTTATCTGGACATTATTTTTGAAAACATACAAACAAACTGCATTTTCTGCTCAGTAGAGCTCTATGCTCTAGGTACATTTTAATACATGAAAAATGAAGTCTCAACAGAGGGAAAGTTCAATGCCATGATGAGAATTACTGCAAGTACTCTGATGTGTCACCAAAAAATATTTTTTCTCTATTTCTTTCATGTCTTGTCAAGAGATTGATGCTCATTTTCCCCCTCCAGGTGAACTGGAAAAAATCCTTTAGTTTTTGGTGCAGCTGTATGCTACAGTGAAAACATCTCAAAGACTTCACTGAAGGGCACATTGCATGCATTAACAGGCCCCACTGCTGAATGACTGCAGTGCAGATCTACCTAAATTACATTAGAAGCAAAGATTGAATACATGGTGGGGGGAGCGGCATGGGGGCAGGAGAGCAGGGGAAGGAAAGTCTCAAGCCTTTGCTTTTTTCCCCAGAACAGATATGGGTATCTGTGTGAATATGTTTGGAATTCAACAGCTTATCCTTGGTCTGCTTGTAGGTCCAAAAGCAAATTCTCTGGGTTGATATCATGGCTCTATCAGCTGCAGTCATTTCCACAGGATGCTTTCATATTTAGGGGAAGAGGGCAGGAATTGCAAGAGAAATGTGAAAACCTCTCTTAACCGTTAGGAAGCTTTAAACACTGTTAATTCTGGCATTTGAAATTGCTTTCTAGTGCACAGCAGACCATCTGCTCTGTGGAGAAGGACATGGGGAGTCCTGGTGGACAATAAGTTGTCCATGAGTCAGCACTGTGTCTTGGGGGCCAAGAGTGCCAACGGTGTCCTGGAGTGTGTTGTCAGTTCCCTGAGCTGATCCTGCCTCTCTACTCAGCCCTAGTGAGGCACATCTGGAGTGCTGTGTCCAGTTCTGGGCTCCTCAGAGCAAGAGAAATATGTAGCTCTTGGAGCAGGTCCAGCAGAGGCTGAGGAGATGAAGGGACTGGAGCACCTCCCTGCTGAGGAAAGGCTGAGGGAGCTGGGTCTGTTCAGCTGAGAGGAGACCTCACCCACGTCTGTCAGTGGAGGCAGGGCGGGGAGGTCAGAGTGCTCTGTGCAGTGCTGCCAGCAGGACAAGGGGTAATGGGCAGAAACTGATGCACAGGAAGTTCCACTTGAATATGAGGAAGAACTTCTTTACTGTGCAGATGACTCAACACTGGAACATACTGGCCAGAGAGGGTGTAGAGAATACCCCTGGAGAGATTCCAGAAATATCTGGACACAGTCCTGTGCTGTGTGCTCTAGAATGACCCTGCCTGAGCAGGGCGGTTGGAAGAGATGATCCATGTGGTCCTTTCCAACCATTATGCAATTATGTGATCATGCATATACCTGTGGAAAACTCTGGAAGTAACTAAAATATTTTTTAAGAGATAATCACTTAATTAATTAAATCTCTATATGAATAACTTCAGAGTGCCCCAGAGGTACTTTGGCTCACAGGCAGACATGACAACTATCAATCAGCAAAACATAATTATTTATAAATAGTGGATTAACGCAACTGACAAGAAAACTAAAAGCCTGCCCCAAAGTTTTCAGATATTTTCTTTATTAGGGCAAATTATATGTTCTTAAATCAAGACCTCTAGCTTGTAACACCTCAAAAACAGAAAGTCCTGAAAGAGAGGGGAGTTTAACACCAACCAAAACTCAGTGGAAAACCCAGACTGCTCCACAATCTTCATCCCAGCTCCTATCAAAATTCCAAGTGAAGAACCTGTCTTTCCTCCTGCAAAGCATGGCAGAACAGCTACTCAAACCATCACATAAATGGCTTTTGCAATATATCCTGAAGACTATCAAGCTCACATTGTGCAAAACTTTCCAGTTACCTCCTTTTAACATCAAAGCTGTTCCAGCTGGAGACTTCCCACCATCCTCAGGCCAAGTTAGTTGCTGTGCTCATGCTTTCTGTCACCAGCTCTGCTATGCTTGTTCTGATGCTTCTGTTTCATCCCCTATCCACACTTCCCATTGCACAGCTCATGCTACCCAGCTATTTGCTTGCAAAGCAAAAAGTCTGGGCTTTATTAGTTTAATAGACAAGTTGCTGGCAGTGAACAGAAATCTTGTTCAAATGCACACTGCAAAGGAAGAAAAAAATCAAACCACACTTTGAAACATGTTCTCTCCAGCCTAAACTATCTGCTATACACATCCAAGACTAAATTAGGACTGCAATATCTATGAAACATGAATCTTAATGGCAAAAGTTGTAGACTGAACAGATGCCTTGTTCCCTTTCAGTAACACTATTTACCTTGAACATGCAAATGACTCATTACCAGAAAAAGACATACTGTATTTTTCTCTGTTTTAAAAACCTAATATTTCTTATTATTCTTTAAATAATGAATAAACAATTCACTCATTTCCTTCAGTGAATGTCTCTCAATTGATACTTCTTTCTTTGAGGGAAAATAGCCAATCATGTAAGTCTTGCTAGGAAATATTCCATTGAAACACATATCTTTCAGAGCTGAGCCCTAGTTCATCATTCTGTGTCTCTCAGCATCTGGTTTTTGTTGGTTTTGTGGTTTTTTGTTTGGGTTTTTTTGGGTGGGGTTTTTTTTTTGTTTGTTTTTGGTTTGGTTTTTTTGTTTTGTTTTGTTTTTTTTGGGGTTTTTTTGGTTGTTTTTGGGTTTTTTTGTTATGCCAAAGAGATTCCATCTTATTTTACAGAAAAGTCAAAAGTGAAACAGTTTGATCACTGAGCTGCCAGCAAGTCTCCCTAACAGCTCTAGGAATCCAAGTTTCTATAGGAAACTTTGTGTTTGCCAACAACCTGAGAAAAACACATCAGTAATATCGGTCTTTAATTTAAGCAGATGCTTTCTGAACCCAGTGTTGCTGCCACATTAAACGGTGAGCTACAGACAAACTGCTTTAATGGCTAAAATAACTTCCAGTCTAATTGATTCATGAGTAGTCAGGATACACTTTTTTTCTTTTTATGAAACAGTAGAGTTACAGTTTAGTTACCTCTTCTCTGCTGTGGTTTGCTCCTTGTCTTACTTTCCATAGGGCTAATGAGGACAAAATAACAAAATCCAGAGAGACACACACAAGACCTTACTCTACAACAAGTTCTGTTGTTTTTGCTGGCAGCTTGTCCTACCGTTCAGATAGTACTAGGTTCAGGGAACAGACAACTTGAATTTGTCTCACACATTACTACTTTGTTCTAGTTGACTTAAAAGAATCAGTTAATGTCTTCTTCACATCTCTCCGATTCATGCAGTCAGACCCCTCTCTTCTCAGCTATTTTTTTTTGATTGATTATGCCCAGTTCCTTAGTTCTTCCCAAGAGGTATTACTTCCTTAACATTTTAACATTTTTGCTGGGTTTACCCCTTCCCTTGGTACCTTATTGCTATTCATTCACTGGCAAAGGATTGTTTGGTTTCCTCTACTTCGTGTTATCAGTATATAAATGAAGACCACTGCCTGGTTTTCATTCCAACGCAACATAATGTCATTACACTGACTCATGATTTTTGGAGATTTGGACCGCTGAACTCTCAGCTCAGTTTCAGTTGTCATACACTACATACCACTCAAACTTTCAAACTATTAGATAGATGAACAATTTATTGATAGAATATTTTGAGGGCTTTTTATTGCCACAAACTGTAGCTGACATATCAGGTATTCAGCTAATTTTAAGATTACAATTATATAATTAATTTATTATTAATATAATAATTGGGTTGTGGTATCAAATGGTCCCAGCTGCTGCATTAGGCATTGCACAAGCTAAGAAGTCAGTGCAGCCTTAGCAGAAATTACATTAGTTGTGAAGGAAAAAAACAGCAGCACCAAAAGGGGAATTAATTTGTTTTGAGGTTCCAAACTGAGCCTGTGAGACTGAAGCCAGTTTCCTGACCTCCAGTAGTCTTTTAACTAAAGTACACCACTACCCATATCAGGATATTTGTAAAAGCTGGGGTTTTTATTAAATTTTAGTGTCAATTTCAGCAAGCTACATACAAAATCCAATACTGTAATGACAAGAAGTTTAAAAACCTCTTATCTAGAAATGCAAATTTTTTGAGTTTGTGAAGCAACAAGCAAAAAAATCCAATAAGTAAAATAGCCTCTGAAAATCATTACAGGCTATTTCTAGTTCAAGGAGGAAAACAGTTTTGTTAATTACAGTTTTTTTGTAAGGAATTTAATCCTCAGATAACAGCCTTAATAAATCATCATTATTTTAATTTTTGTTGTTTGTTGCCTCCTAATTTTATCGGTTCCAGGGCTGATAAATTTTTTAATGTATGAAGTTATCAGCAAGTCATTTCTTGCTATAATCACTATTATCACACTGCAACAAATCACAGATTAAGAATTTGATCCTGAAAGTTGATCATGTGCAACTTGTTCTGAAATTCAGGAACTCCAAAGTTCTGCCGAAAGTGCTATTGAAGTTATCTGGACTTTAGCTGGCTTGATATATGTCACTTACCAAGAGAACTTAAATTCTTTCATAACCTCAGTATATCTCTGCGAGCAACAAAAGTACCAATAAACCACAAAAGATGGGAAGAATGGTTTGGATCTGCCTAATTTTTAAAAAGATTCCTTCCAAAACCTGACACTGTTTCCTAGGTCTGGTTGATACAACCTCAAGCTACAGTAGCCTCAGAAAAAGGAGAAAATATAAGCCATTTTTTTTTCTATTGCTCCTCCCTTGGCACTAAGCAAAGACTAATAATGATTGTGTTTCTGTGAAAACTGTCATATAAAATGATACTTCTAATGCTATTTAAAGGCAATTTCTACTTGTATCAGATTTGTATGTAAGTAAGCTTTGAAAATAAAATGTATTTGAAATGGAAATCATGTGAAATCAGGCAACTATTTCTCTTCAGGAGGTAGCAGTATTATTGTACTATGCCAGATCCTGCTAAAAAAAATTATTATCTTTTAATTTTGGGAGTTCTTACACGTACAGCATAGATTCCCTATAGCAATCAGCACTGCTGCAGGTATTGCATGTTTATCAAATGTGCACAAAATTGGCAGCTTACTTAAAGGGAGATTTTGTGCAGCTGTTGTTATGATACTGTGGTGTTACTGGGAATACTCTACAGAGCAATGCTGGTATCATAATTGGCTTCCACAAAAGCACGTTAATGCAGGCTACTAGATAAAAGTGGGTCAGCTTCCACTCACCAGCCAGCTTCAGATGAAAGGCCAAACTACACTAAAAAGAAAAAAATTGTGTGGAGGCCATTAGATACTAGGATAATTTTTTTTCTTTTTTATTTCATGTGGGAAGAGCTCATCTCTTTTAAATCCTTGAATATAAATGCTGAGCTGCTCTTTCATCTGATTCTACAGTCACCCTTTGTTGGATGCAAATAACTAACACACACCAAACCCTAATATCTAAAAAACAAAACATGGCAACACACAGATTCCTGTTGCTCTCAGAAGAATTTACATATATTAGCGATGCCAAAAAAAATTCCACATAGTGACCTGTGAAACAAGGTTTTAGACACTATGAATAACTTCTTCTCCATGATCTTGGTACTCTCTTACCAAAACAAATACAGGTTAAGGAAGGTGAAAAATTTGCAAAAATCACTTTGTGGCAATAGACCTGTATTCACAAACTTGCATGCTCACATAGCAGAATTTCAAATTCTCCACCTCATATTCAAAGTTTTATTTACCTCTCCTTTAAACTCTGCCCTTGTCTCTTGTCCTTCACTCCCCTCCTGGGTCTTTGCTCTCCATTTGTGCTTCTTGTCTCCTGCTCACACTTCAGATACCCTGGGACTGTTCAGATTTCTCTGTGCATGGAATAGCAGGTCCCCAAAACTTGTTTAAGTCAAAAGAAACAGTCCTAATGACTTCAGCAAGCTTTCAAATAATTCTGACCCAGACGGGTATTTAACATTGCATCAGGATATGAAAATTCACTTTTCATACTGAAGACTCCAAGTACTGTTAAATAGAGTGTCCTGCAGGATCAGAAGACATCTGCTAAATAACCATTGCATCTGCATTACATCAACTCCCCAAGGCAGTGGTATGTTATTAGCTTGGGCTCATTCTACTTACTGTGCAGAGCTATGAACAGCATCAGCAAACAGACAACACCCATTTGTCATTTGAGAAGTTAGTCTTCCTTCACTCTGAAGAGATTTTGGGTGCACCCATATTTAGACACAATTTATCCTCAAATAAGCACATTCATCTCCCAGTATTCCAATTGTCTAGACAGACTACTAGGATATATTCTCTAGAGTAGGGGTTAGAAGGATTGAGATTCCCTTGAGAGCCCTTCACAGATTTTAATTGACTTGATTGTTTGGCAATTTTTCCTGATGTCCAACATAAATTTCTTTTCTTGCTAAATTTCATCCTATCACTTCCTATTATGCCTGACCGAACTGCTCAAAACAATTCTTCTCCTCTCTGTCTCCTGACAATGAGGATACAGCACAAGTATCTCTTATTAGCACATCTATACTGCAGAATTTATTTGTAGTTTTAACTATGGAGTTGACATTTTATACTTCTCTTGAAGAGAAAATAGTGATAGGGAAAGAAAAAAGCTATGTTTCTCCATCCTACTTACTGGATAATGTTGTAGTAGGAAAAAAAAAAAACACCTTTTCTTCCAGTTCCTCAAATAACATTGCAAATTCATAAAACAATGACTTGCTCCCATTCAGCTCAAATTTCAGCTCAAGACTTCTGATGACAATAAACTACTGCATATAGTATTCCTTTAAGTTTAGTATTTTTACAAAGAACAGAACATTATAATTGCTCTGTGTACTAAATCGGACATAGAAGCCATAGGAGGAAAAGAACATCTGGAAAATTCTTATACATACAAATTGGATCCAAACACCTAAGGAACAATGGACTCATTTCACAGGTGCACTGAACTACATGATCAGTAGAGCCAAAAGTATGGAGTCTGGCCTTTGACAGTAAAAAAATTAACTACTGCAGCCTAAGTAGCCCATTACTGACTATAGCTTGGTAAGTCATTCATATCATGTCTGCAAGAACAGTTATATTCCACAGACTAACTTATCCTGACAGCTGTCTGGGCTGCCGGAATATGAGGCAATGCCAGTGTGATAACAGACACATTAGCATGTGGACCCATTTACCTTCACCCCTTTGTCCACAGAATGTGTTACAGTCCTTGGAAAGGGGTTCTCCGACCCACACCTGCATGAGAGAGCTATGACACAGAGTCAGTTTTGCCAAGAGTGGTGACTTCTCTGGAGATAGCCATGCTTTGCTTTTGCACTGCCCTGATAAATTCACAAAATCCTCTCCTGTGTATGTCAAGACCATGTATTGATACTACCCTATTTTTTCCCATTAATTTCTTCTATGTAACTTGTATGTAAAGTGAACATACTGTCATATCTGCCCAAAACAGTTATGCAACAAGGGAAATGACACACAGTCAATGAACTTTATGCCCATATACACACAGCATGCCTCTAGTCATAACTGCATGTGTGTTTTCCCAGTGTGTTTTTGTTAAGAGGAGAGATATACTGAGTTAACAGAATTTTAGCTTCCCATTACTATATGTAATTAGTAGTAACTAATTACAAGTAACAACAACAAAATGAATTAAAGAGAGAATTTGAAGCAAAGCAAGCTGTATGTATTTAAAAAGGCCAATCAGTTATGTACATTGTAGCTTCTCATCACTAATGAATCCCAAACCACATTCTCTTTGGGAAATAGAACAGCCTAGGCAGTTTTCTTAGTGGTAGTCAGGAATCAATACAGAACACTTGAATCAGCAATTTCCTGACTGACAGTCAATCTCAAAAATGCTGTAGTAGAGATTTGAGCAAAGGTTACAGAACGAGACATTTGATTTATATGCTGGCATTGATGATGAGGTGAAGGACATTGACACAGTAAAGGTGTTGAGCTTAGCCCAATTACACCTGCTTACTTGCAGTCAGGGGTAACAATACCCTACCTGGCCAAGCTGTTCACAAGCTGTTTGATACTCAGCTCGCTGACAGAGGTCTTTCACACGCTGGTATTTGGGTAGGAAGTTTTCTTCTTGGGCATCTACCTTCTCGTTCTCCCTTTTATGCAGCAGTTTACTGGAAAAAAAAAAAAATTCTTACGTTAATATTAACTCCAACACACAAATACCGTTAGCTGAAAAGACTCAGAAGAGTAGTTATTTTCCGAGTCCATAGCACCTCTGGTAGCCAAAACTTAACAGTCCAGTAGAAACTAGCATTTAGCCTGTCCAATAACACACAAGTTATTCATGTCCTGCTCTCAGGGAGCATACAAAAACATATAAAATCAAGACACTGTGTTACAAGCCTGAGTGACAGGCAGTGACAACTGTCAGTATAGAGCGACCACATCACATTCTACAGGGCTCATGCCCCCATTTATGTACTAAGGCAGATGTGCAGAGGGAATGGCCAGCAGTTGAAGATGCAGAGAGGAAGGGTTGCTCATAATCCTGTGATACAAGCAGGAGGGTAGGGGACAGTAGCTGAGAGCAAATTGGGATGTCTTCCCATCTCTCAGTCCAAGTAAACTTCCCTTCCCCCACCACAAGAGCACATTTATGCAGGCTGTAGGCAGAGACCATCCATTCCCTCCAATCACACAATCACTGCCATTAGGCATACTGCAGCAGTGTCCCTGCTGGCACAGCTAAATGGCTTTAGCCTGCAGCAGAGTGCTGCTTTGGCTTTAGCTATTCAATATCCTTCAATTTAAAAAGACTAGGCTTTGTGATTAACACTTTCCTTACCCTCTTTCCACGAGGAACGAGTCTCTCCATACCTTCATCTTTTTCTTTAAATGAAACCTACGAGACGAGGAGGAGAGTAAGACACAATTCCCACAAAACCAGTAACCAAGTTATGCCCCAGTTTGCTCTCCCACCCCTAATCCCAACAAGAAAGAAGCCACGTAACTGCACAAGAGCTCTATGAAGCTCCACTGAAAACCACAGGACATATTTCTCTCACAGGAACTAAATCCACAACAAGTTTACCCAGGACAATTTCTTCAACATAAGTGTGTTGAAGGCACAAGAGATTAACTGAATTTTCCTTGTTCACAAAGGATCACAAATTAAATCAGGATTTCCTGACTCAGATTTGGGCTCTTACTCTGCATCTATCCAAAAACTATCCTATTCTAAAGCAGCTGCTCCATTCCCCCTTTCCCTCTACCCAGCTACATGTAAAGCAAATAGTTCTCCTTCCCTTTTTCTGCTGATTTTCTCTTGCAAGCATTCTCCAGCAAGTCTAATTCTCTTCCTCAGTCTTTTTCCAATGAAAGTACTGATGGAAAGTCTTAAATAGAAACTGCAGTTTTTAGTGCTAGCCTGTCTTTATATATAGTCTGATACACAACCATCGCCTTCAATTATTTTACTATTTATTCAATATGAAATGCTTTGCTACAAATGGTGCCATGAAGACATTTAAATCTATAACCTACATGACTAAAGACATTCATGTGTAGCCCTCTCACTTCTACATAGACTACATTTAGTATATACAGATGCCATGCATGCCATACATCTAGAATATGAACATGCCAAAATTAAAATAAATAACTGAAGGGAGTTGTATATGCCAAGTAGTCTTCAGACTTTCCAGTGAATGATGTATTCAGCTAGATGGTGATTTTATTATATTTTCCTTTAAGTTTTCTGCATGCTGCTGAACACTTGTTCAGTCTATTGTACAAACACATGCATGTTTCCATGCAACATTTTCATTTCTTACCTATTTACCGGTCTCTCAGAATCCAGCAGCTTTAGAATGGATTTACCATCCATATCAGACGGAATATCCAATCCAGCAATATCTAGAATTGTAGGTGCAAGATCAATATTCAACACAATGTGAGGATTCCTGAAAAAAACATAGGACAAAAGAGTTTAAGGTCTATACAGTTATACCAAGCAACTCCAGTTTCCACAGAGTCCAAGGACCTGAAAAGGCTTATTTTGTGACACCTGGAAATAAAAGAGGACACAATCTGATTCTTTTCCATGAAGGTAATTAACATATAATATATAGGTAAGTTGCATAACCTCAAGGAGACTAATACAAATATTTAAAACTTTATTACAGAGCATTTTTGAGAAAGCAAAGTAGTTCATAAGGTAAAGTTAGTTAATTTTTGCACAAAACAGTTTAAAAACTGTTGGAAAAACTGTTTGGGTGTCTTACAGAATCAAAATGCCTGCCAAATATGCTGACAGCTTTCTTAAAAAGTAGATTTGGCAGGTTTCAAAATCTAGTATAGAAATGAGTACTTCAGTTCCTATCACAGTAGGTATGTTCTGAAGTGAGCATAAGAAATATATTGCTAGGCACTAGTAACAACTAAAAGTGACTGTTAATTTACAGTGTGAGACAAAAAAAGGAAAGGGATGACGAAAAAAGCAGCACAAGAGGAACAGTTATGAAGAAAAAAAAGTGAGAAAATAACAGCTTGAACTACATGCTAACACTACATGCTACAGCACTAAGCATGTAGAATCACTGTGTTATGATGTGCAGGCACAAAGAAAGGATGGGACCAGATGGGCTGAAATATATATTAGTGCAGAATTCCAGCTCAAAATACAGGACAGAAGAAAGCTGTTAAAGTCACACTATTTAATGAGATACTATTTTAAAATTACTACATCTTTGAGAGAGTAAGCAAACAGGCACTGACAAAAGCATAGGTGATGAATTACATTTATGCACCTGATTTGATTTTAATTACTAATAATTATTATGTAGCATATTTGGTAACTGAAATGAGAGGTTAGTAATGCCTTGCTACGGTGATTGCTATTAAAATTTCCCTAGTACCAAAAGGGAATCATAATAATTATTCTGCAGGAAAAACATAAGGTTCACAAAAAACATGGATGACTGAAGTTCTACCATTTAAAGAAAATCAGGTTGAGAGGGAAGATCAATTTATTATCTGATATATTCCCTCTCCAAGGTATTTTATCCTGTTCTTCCTGTTTGCTCTACTGTGACAGGCTGTGTTCTGTTAAGACCCTGTCAGGCTGATTCTTTCAATTCTAACAGAAACATGTTTTGATCTTCAGAAGTCTTTGAAAAATAAAATTCAGCAGGAAGGTTTCAGAGCTTTTATGGATATCTGGGTGTAAAGATCCTAGAACTACAGTAGACACAAGTGGCTGGTCTCTAGCCTTATACACTAGCTCAGTCACTTGGGCCATGTTAGCATTGACTCTCTAGGAAGGCCAAAAACTGCAGTCAAAGTGAAAGAGAGCAGGTTTTTAGAGGCCTATTCCAGCTCATTTGAAATTCTGGGCTGCTGCAGACAAAACTCTTTCAGTGCTGAGGTAATATGTTTAGTCCCAAGTGAGGAATCCCTCCCTGCTCTTTAGAGAATATTGTTTTTTTTCACATGCAAAACTGCTGAAAATAAATCAGAAACACAGTGCAAAATCTACAGAATTTAACATTTTTCTGCTTTCAGATAATGTGAATCAATGAATTTAACCAGCATTTGGAATGAGAGGTTTTTAATAACTATTTGCTATCATATTACATACTAGGATCCATTCCTCTGTGGTGAAGAAAAAATTGCATGAGGAAGATTGTGTGTGTTAATTATGCTAAGTCACGCATACTGATATAAATATTAGGCAGCAATTTATGGCACTCTGTCCAAAATCATTACCTAAGTGCAAATATTTGCTATCTGAAATAATTGCTTAGAAAGTGTATTTACTTAATTTTTTAGCTGATTAAAGCTACCATTTTAATTAATGGTTATACTCTGCATGCTTGTGTGCATCCAAATAACAGCCCTAACCATGTAGTCTCAGAGAATGAGCCAAAAAGAATATTTTGTGGATGCTAATATATGAGCTGGTCTCTATAAACTGAAACAAGTGGCTCCAATGTTCAGCAATAATTATCTACATTATACAGTATATTTTTAAGCTTTAAAGTGACAGTTATGTGTATAATTTGCACTCCTCAAAAGAATGCAAGTGTTTCCTAGATTGGACAAAATTCAAAGTGATTTTTCAACAATATCCACAAAAGTGCAGCGGCTTGTGCTGCACACCTATGCAAGCATTTTTCTGCCAAAAATAAGCAGGATGGGCAGAACTTTGTGCCTTCATTTGGCTGCCAGGTCAATACAACTAGAGATGCGAACATGAAGTTTTCAGATCACAACACACACAAAAGCAAAGAACTTACAAGGATCCAGCCTCCACATTTGGTCCTCGGACATAGAAAGGGACTCTGATATCAAACTCATATGGCATGGACTTCCCTTTCACCAGCCCAAACTGCCCAATATGATAACCATGGTCTGCTGTATATATTAGATACGTATTTTCCAGTTCTCCTGTTTCAGCCAACATATTGTAAATCTGAAAAAAAGAAAAAAAAAGAAAAAAAAAAATATTTATTCCACTGAGTACCTCTACACGTGGAATGCTGCATATCACTTTCTGCTATGTGTGACATACAAATAACAACAGCTAAGGAAGGATAGCACTGAGTTATCATAATGAGCCACTCTGAATAATACATAATCACATCTTAATTTTACTAACTGAATATTGTGGCTATTACAAGACAAAATTCTGTTTTAAGGTAAAACACATTAGCATGCCATTTCAAAAATGTTTGGGTTCAGTATTTTGCATGAGAGCTGTCAAGACAGTACTAAATACATACGGTAACAGAGATAAAAGTTTCAAGGTGTCACTTCAAAATTTTCACTTTTATCTTCTTGCAGCAAGTAGTTTTAATAAAATGACAGCCCTTTGAATCTCACACATATTCAGGCAGCACTCAACAACCTTGCCTTCAGACAAACGACTCCCCATTATGCAGAATATTTGCAAAATATCTTCCAGATAAAAATCACTCATAGTCTCTTCAGTATGGAGAACTACAAGGAGATTTAAATGTGAATACTTCTACAGATTTACATAAGATACTATATGAAATGTACCAACTTGAGCATCTAAAATCAATTTTTATGTGACATTTTTGCTTGAGAAAGGTGACAAGGTGGTGGGATACCAACAAAGTGGAGCCTCACACAAGTGCAAAACACCAGCACAGGAGAAAAACTGTTGTTGTGTTGGTTGGGGAGTTCATTTTTGGTTTTTTTTCAGGTTGTTTTGTTTGCTGGTTTGGCTTTTTTTTTTGTTTTTGTTTTGAGGGTTTTTTGTTTGGTTTTTTGGGGTTCTTTTTGTTTTGGTTTTTTTGGTTTTTTTTTTTGAGTATGATATTGTTTTGTTTTTTTCTCTTTAATTTTGAAAAACTAGTAACACACATAATTCAGTAGAAAAAGATCAGATAATTAGAACTCAAAAGCAACCTAACTGATTTTGCCTGCCATGAATCACCCAGAGTGAAACTCTTTTACTAAACAGGAAATAAAAATTGTGTGGTAAAATCACCAATTTCCTCTAATGCTGGTATCTGATCCACCTAAACAGCTTCATTAACATGAAGCAGAGATCATATTTGCCTGAATTGGTAATTATAAGACATTAGTAACAAACTTATGCAATGCCATCTACATAAATATCATTTTTGCCTTAGAGGACTCCTCTAATTTTATGTTCTACCTTTTTTTGAATAAGAATGCCAAGAGATAAGCAGAAAATTGCAACACCTTTAAATTTGCAAAACCATTCTTCAGCATAGCTTTTAGTGAATCCAGACATTTTGTTGAAGACACATAGTTTGCATAAAGAAATCTCATTGTTACACGATGCAGACAATTCTAAAAGTACTAATCTACACATTTATTTACTTCCAGTATTTAACCTCCTCCAGGATCATTCCAGTTAGGACTCCTGTATCATCACTTTTTGCTGCTGCTGCTTTCTTCTCTCAGAAGCTCAGTGTTACAGGATCAAAATAGACACACATTTAGGTAGTTATTTCCAACAGGTTGTAGGATGACTTTAGCAGAGGATACATTCGTGTGGTTTTTCAGGCAATCCCTTTCTCTTTCCCTTTATCAGTACTGGTTCTGTGGCAAAAAATCAGCTTGTTCACACCACCCAACTCAGGGTAGCTGTCTTTAGGAGATGAGGGCCCTTACACATTGAATAAAGAGACAAAATGATCAGAGGTGAGAGGATTACGCATTATCAAAAAACTGATAGTTTTTTAAACAGTCCTCCTCCTTCTTTCCCCTTTATCTTCATACGAAGGACAAAGTGGAGCTTAACTCAAGAAACAAGCACATGTTTAGCCAAAAAACAAAAGTGTCTATTAAACTTACCATCTCCATAGAGTCATCCACAGACATGAGTGTTTGAAGGCGCTTTCTCTGTAGCATGTTCGTGAACTCCATGTGTATAGGCTTCATGGGACCGGTGTACCTCATTATCCAGTGCTTGTCTGGGTTTGGAGCATAATTATAACTGGGAGTACTACGGAACAGAGAGAAAAATCACAATATTTTAGCCAAGTAGAAAAAAGCCATAGTCATGAATATTAATTTCCATTTGATCAACACTGTAGGATGTACTATCTGGGGTGCACGAGAAAATATTATTTTTGAAATGTCTTCTACTTTTGTTTTATGAAACATGGGAAAATGAAAACCACTTGGGGGGAATAAAATCTATGAAAACATTAAACACACCTTATCAAAGAATTTGAGCTAACAAGTACACATTTCAAGGCCAAGAGACTTAGCCTCAGAAGACTTAACTCCACAAGTATGATCAGGATGAAGGATGTATTACAGAGCTCCTACTCAAGCAATTGCTTTGTTTTCACTCTGCCCACATTAGCACCAAATAGTACGTCTTGTGCAAGCTGTTTAAAAATAACTATAGAATTGCTGTAAAGGTTCTACTATGTTATTTAACAGCTTTTACAGTTCAGTACGACTGGTTACTTGAATATTGTCACACATGCACCAGAGGAGCACAGGCACTCTGCCTACTGGTATCCAATTGCATGTGAGCAGCAGAGGTGGACAAATAGCTGGACTTTAAAGACCTGTGAAGAAAAGTGGGATGAGGAAATAGGGCTGTATTTTGAAGACTTATTCCAGCCACCAACTCCGTTGCTTGAAGTCCCAGCAAAATCACAAGAACCTAGCTCAATGTCTCCCTGGAATCTCCTTGTCCCTCCAAGTTCTCATGGTCCTGGGACATCATTAAAGTGATGAGGAAAAATATTGTCCATAGTTTCACATGGTTGGAAGTTCCAGCAATCACATTTCTATGCAGAATTATATAACTTTAGTTTAGCTGAACCTAAATAAAAGATTTATTTTACCACCATGATGTCAACTCTCTGCAAAACCAACTCATTAAAAGCTATTGTTATAGCTTACATTTGCAAGAAATACTATTCTTATGTACTATATTTATTCCTTATTACTTCAGGTTGAAGATTACGTTTTACAATTGCTTCACATCATGGCTCAAACACATCATGCACGGAGTCAAACATTAAAAATTACTTTCCCTACGTAATTTGGTTAGGCTTCCTTTTTTGATTCAAAGCACTAAACTTGGTCTATGCAAATGTAAATACTCATTTACTTTCCTCTTAGCATCACAATTTCCTAATAAATTCCTATTTGAGAAATTTCTACTTTTGGTTTTGTATAGGCAACAGAGCAGCATGGTTATTAAAAGTTATTAAGCTAAAAAATAATATAAGTTGAATCTACTCATCAAAATACTGCATATGTAATGTATCTTTGAATATTACAGTCTTATGAGATTGAATATAAATGTTAAACTAATAATCTGACAGTGACATTTTTTATGCTGAAAGTCTCTATTAGATGCTATCTGAAATATGTGAATATTTGGCTAGGGGGAGGCTTCTTCATACAGGGAGGAAAGGGCTGGTGGCTATTCTCTCTGTATTGTTAATAGTCTCTTGAATTTCAGAATGTTATTGTGGTTGAAATAATGACATTGTCTCTTTGAAAATGCTGACAGTTATGGAAACTGTTGCTATGTGATGCCCAGAATGAATAAAAAAATGCTTCACAAACTCCTTTTCCACTTACTTTGTGACTTCCTGTCTGATTTGAAACCTCTCACTATTTAATCCAACCAAAACCCACAATTTTCTTTGATTGCTACAAATGTAACCTTTTAATCCTTAACGGGTTTGTCTGTCTTATGGGAAAAATACAAAAAATTAACATTCCTAGAAGCTAGCTGAGACAACTTCTTCCAAAGTACCTAGAAGGGAAGCCCCAGACAGATTGCATTTGACCTTGAAAAAAGATGGATGGTAACATGTACCCTCTATTGAAGTACCATTTCTGATCACTGCTAAACTGCCCAGCTGCCACATTCTCTACAGCTCAAAATATAGGCAGCAATAAAGGAAAACCATGTAGCTGAGGGATTTGCTCTGTGAATAATTTTGAAACAAGACAAGACTGCAGATGCACATGGAGGGGAGCTCTACAGAATGAGATGGAGAGAGTCTGCAGTATAGGGCAGAATGGTCATATCAGCCAGAACATGGTATAGAATCAAGAGAACAGCAGCATAAATTAGCCACAGAAGTACATACCAGAGCTCAGAAGCAAAGCAGCACACTGACTAAAATCCATACCACTAGCTTTTAGCTATTACTAGCAATGCCACATGATGCAGTATGTACATCAGACTTCATCAGCACTGCCACAGGAAAAGGTGGAGGATCATACCACCTGGTATACTGCCTTTTGCTTTGGGGACTAGGCAAAGACTTTGTTCAGGGTATTGCTTACTGCTTTAGGTCAATTTGTAACTGTTCCGCCTGCATTCTGATCCCTCCTTACAATATCCACATGACAATGAAACAGTAAGAACTGCCTGAAACCCTTTATGACTGGGGACAGATCTATGTGTCACTGAGATTCCCTGGAATTTGGGAACAAGGGGAAAAATGGAAAGCAGAGAACTAATTTACATCATTCCCTCACTGTATGTACATGTTCTGCATTTTTACATTTACTCTTAAACCCAGGCCAATGAAAACTCTGGCAGATTACTATCATTATTATCATCATTATTATTGTTATTGTCATTACGCAGTGCTGGAAAATTTGTTTAGAAGACAGCTGTCAATTTCTTTGTGTGAGATGTAAAAAAATCCTATTTTATGTTCATATCCACAAGAAAAACACTGTTCTTTAATCTACCAGGATAATTTCTTTTTTTTACAAACAAAATTTCTTTTCAAAAAGTGGTACTTCCTGTGCAATTGTTAGCACTGTAAGAAAAGTCACCTAAAATAATACCCAACAAAAGTGTAACTACTTTATAATTAGGAAGATAAAGCTAATTTGCATGAACAATCAAATTTAAAGTACTAGCAAAAGAAAAATAGACATATATAGTCTTTATTTTTCATTGCTTCAATCCTTCTACTCTTTTTCATTCAGCTAGAAAGTAAATTGCTACAGAATGTTGCATGATAATCACCTCCAAGATCCAAATGCCTTCCAAAGGAACCTAATAAAACTAAGGTCAATACTGGATATAAGCAATGAGAAGTTGTTCATTGGGCATTTCTGCAATTTTCATTTCAAAGAAAATGAAAGCGTAAGACGGCAAACAAACAAGAAACACTTAATTGCTGATGATCTGTGCCACAGATTCTCTTGGACACAGCAGAAGATAATGAAATATAAAATTCTAAGTTACGCAGTAACCAGACAATAACAGAAAAGAAACTTCTCTCAGACTCTATTTTAAATAAAACAAAAAAGCTAAAATGGCTTTCACTGGACTTTGGGCTAGCCTGAGAAGCTTTGGCCATCAACTGACAATTATTTCCACCAGTTCCCTGCTCCTCTACAAACCCAAAGTAAAACAGAATTCCCCTCAAAAAGGGAGGGGGAGGGGCAACACATAGGAAGAAAGTTACATATGTTGAACATCAAGGAAAGCATGAAGCCAGTACTTAGAAAACTGTAGGAATGCTTTCGGTTGCATCAAGAGGTGATTTGGGAGAAGCATTCATTTTGCCTCCATGTGAGGAGATATCTGTAGTGCAGCATTAAGAGCTGTACATGCAAAATGTCTCTGTGCTATAAACAGGAAACATCTCAACATGGAGCTTATAAAGATGCTCCTTCAGGAAGCAGGTGATACTGCTTTTGGGATCTGTTCAAGACATTGTATTGGGTCATATGCAGACCTACCAGCTCATTCAGAAATAGCCTGTGTAATTTGGGGCTGCAGGTCTGTATTTCTGTTCGTTCCATAAAAGAAACAGGAGTAATATGTATTGCATACTATAGTTTATAAGTAAGGTCAGGGAGATAGAGTTTCTTCCCCTGAAGAGATTATAGCCCAAGAATGAAATTTTGATCACCCTGCTCAGAATAAAAAGTGCTTTACTTCCCAAATAGGCTGTAACAATGTCCGATGAATTCAATACAAATCTTCCCATTTATCTCAATGAGCTACAATTCTGAGTTCTAGATGCAGCAGCCATTCTCAACACACTTGTACCGGTCTGAGGAGGTACCAAAAAAAAAAAAAAAAAATCTGGAAACTCTTCTTATATATTTGTGACAAAGTTATGCCAAGAGTACTATAAAGAAAACATTGTTCCCCTGAGGTACCCAGAACTTCCATATTCCAGAACCTGAAAATCAATCAAAGTTTTTGTTTTTTCCTTACATGTGTTCTGAGGCATTAGGAAAGAGTTGTGAGTACTGAGGGGCTGAATCTTCAGGACCATGAGGAGCAGCATGGCTTATAACCATCAGTACAGGCCTGTGAGGATACATCTTCTTTGATATTCTAAAGAAGGTAATACTGTCATTTGTAATCAGATCAGTCAGATAATCCTGCAAGTAGAAGCAAAAGTATAATGAGACACTTGAAAAGGAATTTCAGACTGGGGGGCAATAGGAAGGAGAGGTCTCAGGTATCATAAGAAATACGAAAAAAGAAGCTACTTCACTTAGAATGGTACGAGGAAGAAGTAAGTCACAGATACTAAAAACTCAAAAAATCAAAATCAAATAATTCTTTCTTCACTGCCTAGAAATACAAAAACCAACAGCTTCTAGCTTTTTCCCAGAACTGAATGGCACTAAAGGAGTTCAAACAGTACCCTTTTTTCCTAAAGTGGGTAACTACATGATGAAAAACACAATACTAAATACAATGACCAGGTATGAACTAAAAAAAATTTTCAGTGTCAGTATCTTCAAGGTGTATAGTCCAACCTTACATCATAAAAATACTTTGAAAATGCGAATGGCTTGATGTTTTTTTTTTTTTTTAATCCTCTTCTAAACCAGAAATCACTAAATGAGAAGATGATGGGCTAACTGAACCAAAGACTTTATTCAGTATTACAGTGACAATCTGACTGGGCTATAGCTCTATCATGCATATTGTTTAGAATTTAGAAAACTTCCTGTAGAAGAGCTGTACTATCTCTGTATTTTCTAAGAAGTATCATTATATCACTCTTAAGATATCTGCAAGAGCTATAGGGATTGAAGACAGGTTTTTTAATGACAAGCCATGCTCTCCCTTAGGTGCTTCCCTGGAAACACTACAAACATAAATACCCCTCAAATATTAACACCCCCCCCCCCCACCCCTTAAAAAAAAAAAACAAAATAACTGTCCTGTCACAGCAGAATGTAAAATCAGACATAACATCCGCCTCTGGTCAAGCCAACAGGTACAAGGTGTGGTACAGACTGGATTGCATCTCCTTTTGAGTACAGCTTTCTGTCCACGGTTAAGACACTTGCTCCTCTTCACCTCTGTCAATGTCCTTGGTTTGAGAAGTCAGCTTGTCATTCAAAGAAAGCCTTTTCTATGGACTATATTTACTTTCCCCAGGTTATTTCTTGTCTATCCCAGAAGAAGGCTGGCAAAGTCTCCATTTAAAATTTTACACACTTGTACAACATAAGGCACGACTGTTATGAAACTGCCGTGATTATGACTGTTACTGGGATGGCATTTTCACTCTAAATAGGCATTAAATGAAGGACTTCCACTCATAAAATACGCAGGAGATGGGAAAATGCACCAAAGCAAAGCTGACTTCTGAACATGCTTTCAATGCCTGAGACAATATTCATAGTCGAGAGAGAATACTTAAGTGCTCTCAAAAATGCACTGCCATTAATCTTCATCATGCTGCTTCTTTAAGCTGGTCAATCACTTGAAGCACACAACTCATCTTTGATTTAGCCATTACAAGAGTATAGTTTTCCAATTTCATTTTAAAGATACAGATTTCCACATGGTCAAAGCGAAAATCACTGCAAACTCAGCAATTACCAGGTCAAAAGACCAAACAGAAACATTTCACTGAACTGATTTCTAAAGGGGTTTTTTTTAAAGGTCCATACTGTAGAGGTTGTAGTTGTACAAAGTTAAAGTTAATGTAAAAAATGTTGACCGAAACTGAAAAAGAAAAATTAAAGTAAAATATATCCTGTAAGAAAATCTGAAAGAATTTCATTTTCAGAAGAGTTTAGCAGTTACTTTAGAGGACAGAATAATCAGTGATTTTTTTTTTTCGAGTTTTCCACTGGCACATAATTAACATTAACCATGCTAAACAGATAGGACTAAAAAAAATTCATCTGATTATATTGGTCATTGCTGGAAAACCACATTTCCAGCAACAGAAATGGCAGGAAACAAAGAGAAAAGAGTCTTCTATTTCAGCTTCTGTCTGCTCATTTGAACTCCATTGTTAACATCAACCAATGCTGTTGCTCTGCACACTGTTTTTTATTGTAGCTGCTTTTTATGCAAGAATATGAAGATTATAAAAAGTTTGTATATCCACCATCCTTATTTTTTATTTATTACCAAACTCCATAAGAAAAAACTAAAACAAGTGAAACGTAAACATTTTCAAGTCTTGCACATACAAAACAGAGCTGAAGGGATTGGAATGTAAAGCTCCCTGTTGGCTCCTTGGTACAATGGAGATGGAGAACAGTGCCTATGAAATCACTTGGCTAACACTGTTCCACACAAGATGTATTTCCATCATAACATTTCAGTACACAGCTGTAAAGATCAGCTCTGTCGTTCTTCACAGATCTGAAGGAAAATAGAAGACAAATAATTCTGTACACTAGTTTACCCCTTCCCCTTAGCAGCTGGTGATGGAGAATGTAACCCTAGAAGACTGTGAAGTTTTCTCTCTCAGCACAAAGTACATTCAATTATAAAAGGCAAATAGGGCAAAGAAAAGTGGAAATCCCAGACATCAACCTTTTAAAAGAGAAACTGGCTGTGAACACTATACTAATGAAACACAAATAGGAAAGCAGGATTTGCGATCAATAAGAGAAAGCAAACAAAACACGTGTTAAACAAATATACATTACAAATCACTCCAGAGTGAGTCCACTTCCTTAGTTATACACTAAAACTAGAGCAATTTATGGATAGATTTAGTCATTTCTGCCTACTTTAGGACTTCAGTAAAGCTGGTTCCTTTGGAAAGGAACACTTTTAGCTGAAATAAATGTATTCCTTACTGCAAGCAGGTATTGAACTGTAACATGTTAAATGAGGGAAAAACAAAACTGCATTTGACAATGACTATAAAGCATTTTGTAAGTTTGGTCAGGATATAACATCCTTGAAAAGATATTAAAAATCATATACATCTGTATGCACAGAAATACAAACATAATAGTTAAATTCTCCACTGATTCAGAATTATCATAAATTGTACCAAGATTCTGTGAATACTCCCTAGTATTGCAGCTGTGAAAGAAGTTCCTTAAACTAAAAGGATGGGTCTAACAGGAGGGAAATGGGTTCTTATCTCATGAATATTTGTGTAACTCCACTGCCACAATAATTATCATACAAAGCACAGATATAGTTAACCTGAAACATTTAAGTCTACTTTCACATGTTCAGCTTGTAATATTTAACACAGCCTCGGAACATTTTATTTGTTTACACTGTTAGTAACAATGTTTTTGGTAATATGACCCTCCCAGAATGGAAGGTAACCATGTTCCAACACTACTGTTACTGGTTGTAGATAATGTTACACATAGCAGCTTTCAAGGGCAAAAAAAAAAAGAGACTGAAACGAAAAAGTGCAGCTTTCTTGCGATCATGCCCAAATGTTAATAGAAATAAATCAACAGAACCTACCCTGGAGTAGTCATATCCATGCTTCTCCTTCACTCCATTTCTACAGAGTGTGTAGTTGTAAAATCGAGAATTTTTAAGTAATCCAACCCATTCTTTCCAACCAGGAGGCACGTAGGAGCCATTGTATTCATTAAGGTACTTTCCAAAAAAAGCTAGTGGTAGAGAAAGTAGAAGCATAATAAGACGGCATAACAGAAATATCATCGTTAAATTGATTAATTCCTTTCTGTTTTTTCTTAAAGTAACTTTATTCTCTCCATTACAAGATATCTAAGATAAGTTCCAAGTCTTAATCTTGCCTCTGTTTTTTTGTTACTTATATCTCCATAATGCAGATATTTTGATTGAGAAACTGGACCACAATTACCATTATACTTTCTTTTTCAGTACCTGATATATTTGGAGTCGGACCACACATTCCTCCTCCCAGATTCTTCTCTTCATATCTTTCATGATGCTGAGCTGCATCTATCCACCTATTAGTGCCCCATGAAACTGCACTTACCACCAAGAGTGTGAAATTAGAACTCATGTTTTAAGATATTAACACTCTACATTTCAACATGAATGCTGTGCATTAGGTATTTCGAAAATGTGTTTAGAACACTGCTGTACTGGCCTATTTCAAGAGACAATTTTCCAGATACTCACTTGGGTTCTGAGCATGAGTCTTAATTACACATAAAGATTTGTTTACCTCTCTAAAATCTTTTACTTCTGTATCTGATACCAGTTTTCCCCAGCCCAAAATTGAACATTTGCCCAATTGTTAGTATAGTGATGAAGTGGGGGGAGAGAGAGAGAACACTTCTGTCCTTTTTTCAGACGTATATCTAGCAAAAATTACTTTAAATACTTTTTGTCCCCTGAGAGACAATCAGAGGGAAACAGATGAGAAAGTACTCTCAGCATTGCATGGAACAACCGGTTAGCCCAAAGGTCAACTATGTTTTGCATTCACATCATGGCCAATATACTCTTAGACTGACAATGTACAGTGGAATAAACCTAGCGAAATTAATGAATTTACTGCAGAAATGGGGGTTCTGAGATAAAAATCCTGTCATTAAGTATTAAATTTTGTTCCATGGGTAAGATTTTTTCATGAGATATCAGATCTTTTTAGGTATCAAAGTAACCAAAGTACTGAAGCCATCTTCAAAATGGTCAAGTCTTGCACACAAAATGGTGCAAGTCAACAAAATGGTCCCAAGTCAGCACCTTTTGTGACAACTGAAAATATGACACTACGGTAAGGATAAGAAGATGTGGCGTTAGTATAATTACCTTAGTAACTGCAAGAAATCTAACGGCTTGCATAAAACATACAGTGAGTCTTCTGCATCTTAAGGGTACTTTCAAGGAGGGGCTCAAGACTACATTTTGTTATCAATCCCTTTAATTCCTTCATTGAGGTACTTCACCAGGTAGGTTAAGGGCAGAAATACAGGTGTGTATACCCACACCCATTTTAGTCTATTGCACACTGATGGCCAATTTTTCTCTACCTTACAGCACACTGACAGCATAGTGTGCTATCATATGCTCCATCCCCCATTATCACAGGGACATACATAGAGTAGTTCTAAAGGCAAGAGCCTTTACACACACAGCTCTTCTCTGTAACTGGAATAAAAAATACCAATTAATCAATGAAACATAATGGTTGTAAAAACCATGTACCAATGACTTGTAACCACTGCAGTTAGAAGAATCTATAGGTTGTTATGCCAGGGAACTAGTCTGATATCTAGCAGGACAAAGGCAAAGCACAGTAATCTTTGTGACACCTTTGCTGTTCTTCCTGAATTTGCATTGCACATTCCTCAGTTGTAGCCAAGGATCAGTGCCAAGATCTATTTACAGAATCAGGGGAATTGGCTGGAGGGGAGCAGATGAAGCCAAATCAAACAAAAATACCCAAACCAAATACCTTGAAATGGTCAACAAGACCAAAAAATGCTGATAGGGGGCCAAGTCTTGCTTGTCCTTCTCAGATAAGCAAATTCCCAATGGAACTGGGACCAAAGTCCCCTTTCACTAATACTTATGACAGCTTACCAAAGTTTAAACACAACTAGAACTGTAAGGCATAAGTATCTTTCTGACTATCCCTCTCAGGCACCTTTTGAAAGTTAAAAGGAAAAAAAATGTAGAACTTCTTGTTAAAGTTATGGAGACTTCTCCACAGGAGGAAAGAAAACAGTTCTCAATTGTTCTCAATTTCATCACAAATAGCAGCCGCCCAGGGAACCCTGCCATCCTGAAGTCCTTCCCATTTCCACAAGTCTTCCCACAGCTTGTCAATGGGCCATGTCGATTTACGGGGTATTGTTTTAAAGATGAGCTGTTCAAAGGCAAAAGTTCTCATCATCTATTTCTAAAATAATTTTCAACCCTGGGAACAGAAATCTTCTTCTACTCCTGGAAGCACAGGACTACTCTTCTCTCTTTCTCTGTTCAAACTTCTCATGGGATGACAGCTATTTCAACATCTGCTTATCTTAGCATGGGGACCTTTGCTCGATATCAATTTGAACACTTTCATCTCTTTCATGCATTATAGGAAAAAAGAGTCTTTTCTCCATAGCTTACAAGAGGATTTCAGCCTCATTCCCTCCCATCTGGGACTTAACTTCTTCCTCACTGACCTCGATGTCTTCATGTTGTTCCTTTACATGCTTCCATCTTGTTCTTTTCTCTTATATGAGGGAGGATTGAAGCACTGAAAGGGTTAACATCACACCTGGGGCCTACCTGACCCGCCAGTAATTACTGGCGGGGGCTGCGGCTGGGCTGTGTCAGGATCAGCCTCGTGGTTGGTTTTTTGTTTTCTTTGTGTTCAATTCCAGCCGCAGGGCCACTCCGCGCGGGCTGCAGGGGTCTCTGGTCTCAGCCGCGCTGGGGGGAGGAGACCTGGCGGCAAGATCTTCACAGCCGCGGCCAGCGCCGCTCCGGCCAGGGCTCCGCAGCCTCCCCCGCCTTCCCGCCCGGCAGCTGCTGGGGCCCGGCCCGGCCAGACCGGAGCCGATGGGGGAGCCGGCCGGACGGCCCGGGGAGGGGGGAAGGGGCCCGGCCCGCGGCAGGACCGCCCGGACCGGCCTGGCTGAGACGGGGGGCCGGGGCCCGCCACCTCCTCACCGACCGAGAGTTCCCGGTTTTTTTCGTCTTTAAGTCTTTAACATGTGTATTTCACAGAGGCGTGTCCAGCTTCGCAGTGGTTCAACAGACTCAGTTACACAGAAAGCTTTGCATCACTTCCCCAAATTTTCCTCCCATTCCAAACCACAACACTGATACTCAAACTAACTAATGGATGACAGTGCCTGCTAAGACAGTATTTCTATATAGAGAGCAGATCTATGGAAACTAACTTACCTTCTAGACAAAAATTCAGAAACCTGATATCCAGTTTTGTAAGTCTCTGAGATGTCCTGGAGGTATCACAACACTTCAGTTCCTAGTTGAGCAAATCATTTCTAAAAATTAAGTCTGACTTATACATCACTTGGTTATTATTTTTAACAATGGCCTGCAGTCCTCCTTCAACTGCAAAAGCTATCTGTTCTGCAAACAGGATGTTATTCTGATTTGGATAATCTGTTTTCTTTATATGCAGATAATATGACAGAGAAGTGGAATATGGCATAGTGGCTAGGGCACTGGAGGGTAGATCTTTATTCCAATTAAGTATTTTATAATGGCAGAGATGGACCTCCCACAACCACTCTTCTCCAGGTTCAAAATACACGATTGGTGAGAAAGGACATTTTATTAAGTCTTTGTATAATTCAAGTATGGGCCGAGCAGCACAAAGAGATATTGACACATTACCATACAAGCAGCAGCTTCTCACTTTGTTAATATGTTCATTTAACTGACTAGGGTTAACTGTGCTATAGGGTACTGCTCAACAGGAACAAGGAGGGGACGTTAGTCAAAATGTGTACTGCATTTGCTGCATACTGAGCCACATTCAGCCCTAACATAAATTAAGGGAACTCTCTCAGAAGAATCACTGAAGCAAAAGTGTCCTTCTGCCAGGCTGCAATTGACCCACCATCCCTAGTTCTTTTGAATTTCTTAAGATAAACATGTCTTTTTATTTCCTGATTGCAGAGAAGGGTGACAAAACACTCTACAATCAGTCATCAATTTAAGACTTCATAATTTAGCCAGCTGGACAAACAGAAAAGAGAAGCTTTCCTCATTAAGTACCATCAAAAGAAACTTCAAATATGTATTCCAATATAACATCTTGGTATTTGTTGCTGCAGGACCAAAACATGCAACAATGCATTGTGCATTCTAAAACCCATCTCACAGAAAGATGCATATGTTCATAGAAAACAGATCCTTATAAATGTTTACACAGGAATGCTTGGCAGAGAACTGCCTTTGAAATGTTTGTCACAGGATCTGTTTCCTTTCCATTCTAATCATGTCTTGCTCTATGCTGAAGTACCAGCATCCACTATTTTAAGTTAGTCATGATTCAGATGTAGCTTTCAGTGACTTTTCTAAAGATTAATTCATCAGTTGCATTGGTTTACTTACATAAACTGTCCTTCTTGCCCAATTTCCCACATTATGCTATAGGAGAATATATTGAGATTGGGAACTCGAGTTGTGGGAAAGTGTAGTGGCTACATAACAAGAACACATGCTGCTGTTCAGGATACTGGCAGTTTTTAATTTGTGAGGCCAGTTAATCCAGAACATAAAATACTTGTAACGCAAATTGCCTCAATGGCTTCCCTTGTAAAAAGAAAACCCACCCTCTGTATTCCCGTGATATTTAATTGATTAACAAAGTGACAGCAAGCCTGTGCATGACAGTCAAAATCCTGTATGTTAATGGCCAAAGACTGAATTTCCCTCGAGCTTGGCCTCTCTATTCTTCCAAGTATAGCACCTAACAAAGTTGGTCAAGTTTTTTAAAGAGCCAAAGTTAAAAAAACTGACAATCAAGGCTGCTGACATCCTTCACTGTGGATAACTGCAGACAACTGGAGAACCGAAATGAATGCCAGCCTCCAATTATGGCAATTTCCATTTAAATTTGTATAACAACACGTTACATTTAACTACATGAACGAGGATCTCATTTTCACCTTATGATCACTTTGTACTTGTAAAGACCCTATTTCTATGAGTATCAGTAAATTTAGTTTCCAAATTAAGAGAGCTAGACTGAAAACATAATATAGGTTCACTAAGATCTTGGGCCTAAATTTAAACATTAGGTTAATGTAAAACATGTAAGACATATGAACACCAGGACACTTGCAATAGCTATACAAGTTAGTAAAAATTGCATGACCTTGAAATACAGCCACTAAATACAAAAAGTATTACAACAGACAAAGCTCAGTAAACACAAACCAAATAATCTGTGAAGAATAAAACATTAACCTTGGTTTGGTACGCATATGCTCATCGGTATTGGTGCCAGGAACGATAAATGGAGGGAAACAGCAAGCAATTAATAAGGTATGTGCACTTCCCCTAGTTTATCTCCTTCCAGATTAATTCAGGTCTTCATTTTAGAAAAACAAAACAAGGAAATCACTTATTTAAGACCAAGGCTTTTAAGTAATAACAAACAAAACTCAAGTGAATAGTTAGAGAGAAAATAATGATCTTGTTACAATTACTGTTCAAATCTTATACTACTTTCTAGGAACATGGAGTAACTATGAATTCAAGGGAAGAAATGCATACTATTAATAACAAATATAATACAATACTGCAGTACATATACACTATAAATAACACAAAAAGAACCAGGTTTATGACCATTTCTCATCATGACAAAAGGCATTAGTAAGAAATGTAACAAAAACACTGTCACAGGCAAGGACCTAAATCTGATATTGGGGGGAAGCAAGATGGAATTAAGTGTGAAACATATGCTACATGTTTTCTGAAATCCTTTCTACATGATATTTGTTCCCGAGAAGCACGCATGCTTCTCAGGAGTACATTTCATCTTGCCAATTATTCCTAAACACCTTTCTGGGAATTGATTGTCTAGAGAAATCATACCAGCTGACTGCCCCAAAGCACAAAAGGAGCAGTCCCATCTCTCTCATTCTTAATTTGCTTCATATATCAGTTTTATGAAAAAAGTCAAAACACTGATTCTTTTTCATAGCACCTTTCTTGGTTGTTCTGCACACTTCAGGTAATTGTAGGCCATATTCTAGGTTTGCTAGGTCTTCAGCTCAAGCATACGCAGTATTTTATTCCACCTTCTGAAAAACAAAAGTCTTGGGATTTTTGTTGGCTGTTTGTTTGTAAACAAAAAAATTCCTTAAGTAAAAATACAAGGAAGCTAAACCAACACCAAAACTTAAGCTCTGGCATTATGCACTGCTGCAGTCAAGAAGAAATTAGAATTAAAATATATACATTAGCCTCTGTACTAAGTCTAAGGTAAGACTAAAGAAGCTTTCAGATGGACCCATCCTTGATCTTACCTGTCCTATACCCTGTATTGTTGAGGTACACTGCAAAGGTGCGTATTTCATGCTGAGCCTGCCAGGATGGAGAAGAACAGTTCTCATTGTTAGTGTAAGTGTTGTGGTTGTGGACGTACTTCCCTGTCAGGATAGAGGAGCGAGATGGGCAGCACATGGGTGTTGTCACAAAGGCATTGATGAAATGAGCACCTCCGTGTTCCATGATACGTCTTGTTTTATTCATCACTTGCATAGAACCTGAAAGAGGGAAAACATTTCAGAAATATTTTCTTGTTTCAGTCACAAGAGCTCAGATGTCACATTAGAGACCAGAAGGAAGCACAAGTAGTAAGGATACTGTTACCTCTGAGTAAACCCAAATCCAGAGAGATTACTGATCCTGCCTCAGTGATGCTCTCCCATCGTTTCAGTAAGGACTAAATACTGGAGTCCTAAGTAAAGATTTGACTCAAGCATGTTGACATAGATCATAATGCTTCTTTCATTTCTCTCTCTCTAGAGAGATTTACAACCGTAACTATCTGCAGCATCTCTATATCCTTTCTGGAGCTGCTAGTACTGTTCCAGCAGCTGAGGATGAAAAGCACTTCATGCAGCAACCCTGACCAAAGCATACATACTCCATAAGTGTTATTTAATCTTTGGTTTCACAAGAAACCTGATATGCTACCTTTTGTGCCAGCCTCATGGAAAAGGCTGAGGGTTGTAATCACAGAATCATTTCATTTGGAAGACTATTTAGTCCAAACTACTGCTCAAGAAAGGTCTGCTGGAGTTGTATAGTTAAATCATTCTATTCCCTAATATGAGGTATTAGGAGGTATTGATTTCTCTAATTGTCACTGAACCAAAGACACCAAAAAGCTCTCATAATAATTTCCATAACAAGTTCACTGAGTTCTAGCTCTGTGCTTCATCCATTGTGCTAACAGTCTTACTATCTATGTTTTCTTAAGCTTGATTCTGCAGCATCAGTTTTTTAGATGACTACTTGGGGCAGGTAACACCATCTTTTATATAACCAAACAAATAAGCAAGGGACTTGGATAAATTGGGGTAACATAAATAAAAGTCTTTTTGACCACAATTACTGAATGCTACAGTGCTGCCAAATGTTTTTTCTGTTTATTTAAGACACGGTTTTGGTCCAAAACTGGATCTTTACCATAGACATCCACCTAGCTATATCTGGATCCATATCAGCACTCTTCCTAAACCCAGAAACACCAAGGATCAGAGAACTAAGAAATTTAGTTTCCCTCCTCTATCAGTGCCTAATAGTTAAAACTGAGCAAGTTAGGGAAAATTTTCATGATCTAAGAAGAATTTCAATTTTCTAAAGAATTTGTCATGGTATATATCAACAACATGACCTTGCAAAGGAGATAAAACCTGTTCATCACCAACCCTCCCTTTTTGCTATGAGCAGAGAAAGCCAATTGACAACATGGAGAGGAAGGTATGGGCTCATGCTAGAATAGGGTTGGGGTTAACTTGCCCAAGGCTGAGTTGGATTAACAGCTCAACTTTAATCAAAGCTGATGGTTGCATCCTACAACCATCTGGCACAAACTATGTTGTTTATGTCAGTAATGGATTTAGGTTTCTTCTAAGCTCTTTATGCAGGGATTTCATCATGACATTGCAACAGTAAGTTGGTTGATACAGAGCACATTGATATAACCAGGAGTCAAAACCTAGAGGGAAAACGGTCCTAAGCCACATACAAAATCTGACTCTCTGGCACCACAAAGGAAAGTTAATTGATATGGTAGGTCATTTCACCTAAGAACTGCCATGGCATTAGTCTGAGACCATTTTGTTGGAATGGGTATTAAAAAAAATTTAAAAAAAAAAATCTCTTTGTGCATTTCTCAGGTCAGAGCACATGTCACTTCACTTTGTGACAAGAACCAAGGCAGGTTTTTGCACTGCCCCCTTAGAACTTGCTAAACTTCACATATCAAAAAGGAGTTTCTGAAAAAAGCAAGATTTTACTTTTTTGTTTCTGTAATAGCTGTGGGTTAAGTGTTAGTGCTTAAAGGTACTAACAATACAGTTAACAAATATGATTATACATTATGTGAGCTTGAAAACTGTGGATGTTTCCTCTGTGTTGTCTTATGAGCTAGCCCAAGCATAAACAGGCAGTCTGAAAAAATGTTTTGCCATCCCGATATTGAAATAAAATTTAACAACCCCTTTAAATGACAGAGACATTTATGCATAAATAACAGTACATGTTAAGACTCCCCTTGTGGACAGTAAGCTTCCTTAATAAAAGAAGCTGTACTGCTGTAATGACAACGCCCTATATATCAACAGCCTTCAACACAAAAACATATGATCTAATCTGCTTCTCTAGCTTGAGAACTAATACAGAGTGACAGGGTAGTGCAAGGTAAAAATCCAGCATACTCTTCTGTATAATCTTAAATAGGCCAGCTCTAAATATTTTAAACAGCATTAAACCAGCCAACTAAAACTTATTGTCTTCAGTTTGCCTCCAATACACAGACATCCATTCTCCGGCAGATAACTTATGTGTTAATCAGCAATTGGGACCTCACCACATCACCTTCTGAGCTAGAAAACCTTCTGAGGTTTCACCAGTGGATATACGACAGGAAGTCATGCTTTCAAAGTGTCAATATTTAATTCAGAAAATGTTGCTACCCATCTAAAACCAATGATAATAAACAAAAATCTAGCAGTTGAAAGTGAAATTTCTATGCCATTTTAAGAAAATATTCATTGGACTACTATGAAAATATGGAAGTTCAATCAATTTGAAGTGTTGAAATTACTCAGTGAACAAAGCTAAGCAAACTTTATGTTGAAATATCACTTGAAATGTGTGCTTTCCATAACTTTGCTTTGCTTATCTTCGCAGTTCACCTCAGGGACAAAGCTGATATTTTGACTATAATATTAATGGAGAAAATATACAAATTATTTATGAAAAAATACTGACTTCCTATTAGTTGTGTTTTGTTGAAGGAGGGAATAATTTACGTTTTACAGAGCTCCAACTGTTGAAGAACTTGTATTAAATATCAAGTGATTTGTCTATTCTGAAGCACAACTTCAGAAGTGTTTTCCAATAAACTGAACCCCAGAATTTTAAGTAACTGTCTCCTAAAGACTTCTCTTTTCATTGTATTTGAAACTCATTAGACACCCTTTTCACATCTTCATTTCCCTTCATTTTCCTTCCCAAGACACCCTCACATTTAACAAAGCTCTAAAACCCCATCTCCACATATGATAACTAACAAAAAAATTGTCTTCCATGCTACTTTTGTAGCTTTTCAGAGGAAGGTCTCAAAGCATACAAATCACCTCTCACTCAGATTTCTTTAATGTGGTTGAAATAGCTGCAAAATAATCAGATCTTTCTCCAACTAGACTATGAAATGAGCTGGTTTGTTAAAGCCATAGCAGTATGGTAGGCAAACCTAACTCGACTGGAGATACTGAGTCCACCACACAGGGGACATCAGCATTATATCAACTTGGATGTACATGGCTCTAGTAGTGAAAAAAAGTCTTTGTTCCTAATTAATCCTTGTCACTATATTCCTCTTCTTTATACTATGCTTGTCAATACAAGTCTTTTGATTAGACAGTCTATCAAATATGTCTATGTCCGTAGTTCTTGGTGTTCTCATTTGTCTTCTCCCATTTGTATCCATTACAATCTACACTCATTCTCCTTTGATGTCCTTCAGAGATTCTGCATTTGATCTACCAGCCCTTCATTAGTATTCTCCTTCTTTCATTACAAGGCTGAAGTTTGGTTTCCAGTAAAACTCATGATTAACAGTAATGCAAATTAAAAAACAAAAACAAAACAAAACAATACAAAACAAAACAAAAAAAAAAAACAAAACAAAAAAAAAAATCAAAACAAAAAAAACCCCACAATATCCTGTCAGGAAAGGACAACGTTGTCTTTCTGGTAAGCTCCACCTGCTACTGGCACATTGCTAAATCTATCTTTAAATAAATAAAGGAAAGGCTGTTAAAGGCACTTGAGATTGCATTCTATTCCCTTTCACCTCCAAAGTAGCTACAAGAGAACAATGAAAGCTAAAACACTCATCAGTTACAGAATATTCTTAGAAACAGATGAAATCTTACCCACAGCTTTCTCTGCTATGCTTTCACAGGTTCCAATTTTTCCTTAGCTTTTATTTGTAATTCACATCTTGTTTTAATCTTGCTTAAATGCACTAACTACCATCACCACACTTTTGATTAACTTGGACAGCTCAACAGACAAGAATAAAAATTAATTCAAACAAATATTGCATCTCCCAAAGCCATTAGTGGCAAATGACGAATATCTAATCTCAGCTTCATCAAACGGATTTTCCTTAGTTAGATCCTAATGTGCGTGGACACATGCCCATTATCCTTGAAATTGGAAAGCATCAAGTTAGCAGAGAAGTGAAATATACTGCTCAAAGGACTTCAATTGCATCAGAAACACAAAGGCTAGCATAAAATAGATGATGATACATTTTTTAGGAACACCTTCCAAGCCCGCAAGAAAACGTACTTAGGATCTTTGGGATATACATTCTTGAGATTGCTTCATTTCTGATCCAAATAACCATTAAAAAAAGGTGACAATATTATCTGATCCTGATAATTTGAATGACATTTAATTTGATGAGATTACTTCCATAGCAGGCTTTCTTACCACCTTGAAGAATGTGACATCTATGATACTGCAGACATACAGTAATATTGATACAAAGGAAGCATCCGTACAAAGACTGCAACATTGCTGTGATCAACTTCTCAACAAGATGAGTAAGTGTATGAGAAGTACAAGTTGATTAATTTTATGTTCTATTTCTTCTGTGAGGTCTGTTTTCCAAGTTTTCCTATCCATACTAGAAATCAGATGCAAAAAAATTTGGCAAAACTCCCCCACCGGACGACACATACAAGAGGTCTCATTTTTCAGATGACTGAGGCTTCATACACATATGAGGGTATAATTCTAATGCAAAATTATTAATGTTAACTGGTTTATGTTAATCACTTCTCATAACTAAAGACATCATTTGGTAAATACAAGCTTGTTCAGGTAGCACAACAGAAGCCAAACTGTCAGTTAATTCATTATTCCAAATCATTAGGCAAAGCATGTCTTTAATCTTCATCTCCTTTCTTCAACAATTAACTTAGCGTTGATAACAGAGCAGATCTTTTCATTCTGTGTCATTTTGGTCAGTAATCAACTACACATCTAAATGGACAATTACAAGAATAGCATGACTGTGTTAGGTAACATTTAAGTAAATAAAATGAAAATTGTATATGTAATGAATGCCTGCAATTACACAAAAGAATTTGGATAATTACATGGTGCAATTATCAGTTATGAATTTAAACTTACTGTTTTGGCATGCAGCTTCCCAAGTTATACTTGCAATTGCCAGAAGCAAAGTTTAGGTGTTTAGATGAAGACAGACAGGCATGAACTGTGTATTTCCACAGGAACAGGAACTTTAACCTTTTGGGACTAACTTTTGCTGTCCCTGCATTGCAGGCAGATGGAAAGGATGTTCTGTATAAAGGCAGGTTTTAACCTTGTTCTTCTCATCATTTTTCACACTGAAAAATATTTCTTATTTTGAATGCAAGAATCTAGCTTCAAGAAAGAGCAATGTCATACTCATTGGCCAAAATTCTCTTTATACTGAGCTCTTACCAAGTTCTACATCCTGATCATCAGTAAGAACAAGGATGATGTTTGGGCGGATGTTTCTACGGTCTCTTTGAAATCTTCCCTTCAGACGTTGATTTAACAGGAAAGTTGAACTTCCATCCAACAGTGATAAAACAGTCATCATGAATAATCCAAGGACAATACTATGGTGTGCCATGTTGTGTTGATTTAATGTTCTCTCTGAACAAGGTAGCTTAACGGCTTCTATTTCTTTTTCTTTGCAGGTCTCCTATAAGGGAGAGGGAAACAAGTATTTATCTATATTTTCACCCCTCTCCACCCATCAAGGAACAGCCAGGTTCTCTCCAGAGAAGTAAAAAGCAATGTATTTTAAATAATCTTAACTCCTAAGAAAAAAAAACTAACCAAACTCCCAATGCACTTATTTTTCTAGTGACAGCTAGAAGCAGAAACTTGAAAAATAAAATCCATAAGCTGTTATTAACATAGGCAACGAAATTTCACTCAAAGCTCAGATCTGGCAGCAATCTTGAGGATTTAGCAGGGTTTCAAATTCTTTCGCTTTCATACGTATAAATAGCAATCATCTTCCTTAGTGATCTGTTTACAGATGACATTTTTGTTTACATCAAAAATGCATATGTTGAAGAGAAAAAAAACCCCATACCTATCATAATTTTTAAACAAGACTGTAGTAAAATTTACTGAGCTAACAACATATTTGCAAAGTCAGAGAACACTCAGACAGAAGATTTATTATATACTGATTTATCTTACAAATTCCATTAAAGAGCGAAGCTGCCCTGATCTTGGAACTATGTTATGATATTGTTTGAAGTCTACTACAGCTTTGATGTTAGTGCAAGATGCCTTTAGCATTTCTGTTGGCTTCCAAGATAATGCATTTTTTAAAAATACCATTATAAATAATGAACACATTTGAAGGCCCATTACTGCTAATGTTCGGGAATGGATGTACCAAAGTGACTTGCACTACCTGTGACTTGATTGCAAAACAGAGCACATCTAACTTGTACTACTCCTATTAATGAGGCAGTGAAAAATTCTTAGCAATTCCTACAAGGAGATTACAAGAAAGGAATTAGCATGCTGAAAAATCTTTGAAATCGCAGCTTTGCTCAGTCATCTTCTGAAATAGAAGGGATCTTCTCTTGCTTTCAGAAGTCAAAATAACAACATGAAAATGTACTGAAAATATCAAGTACTAATTATTTCATCAGATCCAGCAATCAATGAGTCAGTTTATTATGAATTCCCTACTTGCTCCCTGTCTTTTTCTGGATTGGTGCCAATGATCTTTTGTACAAGAAGGAAAAATCAATTAAAAATGACGCAAGAGAGATTCTCTGATTTTTCTAAAGCCCAAAATTGTCAGAGTAGAAAGAACACAGCACAATGTGTTTTACCCTAAGAAACATGTTGGCTATTTCCCTACAGAAAACAATTTTTACTCCAGCAGATTCTTTCATAGCCACATTATTACTTCCTATCTGTCAGCAATTGCTCTTTGAGATAAACTTTCTTAATCAAAGTTTTTACGCAACAGCAAAACCACTGGTCTGAAAAATTATAATCAGTTTCTATGCTCACATAAGAAATGTATATTGGATTTTCACATAAGTCAACAGATACATTGCTATACTAATATGGTATATTTATTAAGGGTACTTTCCAAATTTGTACACTGATAGGGTTTTGAGGAAATGAAAAAACCTCCTTCCTTACTAGTCTGTCCAGTGAGTTTCACAGTTAGGTGAAGTTACCTTTTTTTCCTATAAACTAAAAATTTATTTCGATATCCCAGCACTTGTTCCAATGGGCAGGAGAAGAGCTTTCAAATTTTACAGATGCAGCTTCAGTATCTGCTGCTGCTAAGAAATATGCCAGGCTATAGCAAAAGAAACACTGGTAAGTCCAATCAATTTTCATTCCTTGTACTAAGAATTCCATCTGCAGCAGTGTAACTGGGAAGAATCATGTCAGAGTCAATGTGTTGCTACTGTCTGGAGTAGACAAAAGCAGCTTGCGAAAGAAACCTGTATCTGTTTCAACAGGGGAGGATAGAAAGAAAGTTTGCTTAGCAGGCACATATTCTCAGACACAAGCTTTTTGAGGGAGAAGATAGAGAAATGCCTTCTGCTCTTCAGAAAGTACTACAGATGTAATTTTGTTTAAAAAAATAAATTGACGCTATAGATGTTTTCATTACATAAAAACATGTTTCTGAAGGTCTGGAAGTTCAAGTGGGTTTTCTTCAGTCTATACTAGCCAACAGCTTCTCAAAATAAAAGCATTTGCTAACTTTTCTTGCAGCATTTGGAAGGGTGTCCATTCTTGCTATATCTGGTCAGAATTACCTTCACTACACTGTTGTGCATTTAACAGTCTTTCTTACATTTTTCTCATCTTTAAAACAAATACATGGAAGTAACTTCACGACCTCATTGCCTCTCTCCCCTTAGCCAGTCATTTCCTCACACTTTGTCCCCAGCTCAGAGAGCTGCTTAGCTATCTATGAAATACTTAAGACATTTGGGGACACTCATAAACTGCTCTTCCACAGCTATTTTATGCACACTTGTATATTTGTGGTTAAAAGAATTAGTGATCTCTGAAAAGATACTGCGAGTGGAAGAGAGAATTTCATGTCAGGTACAACAGGCATCTTCCACCAAACCTGTTATCTCACTCCCCCACAATGAATATTTTTCACTATTGTGATGTGTTATGTTCCCATTGTTATCAGGGTAAGCACTCCCGGGAATCAACTCAAAGTATGTAATTATGTGCAAAAGTCATACCAATAAGTAAGTAAGAAAATCAAAGCAATTTTAGAAAATAACCTATTTCTTAAAAGTATGGTTTCACAAGACATACATGCCTAACAGCATATATGCAGTACAATCCAAAAGCTAGCTTTCACCAGTTATCAGAATAGCAACACATTAGCAACACAATAGCAAGAGTGTCCCTCATGGATTGCCAGTGGCCAAATACAGATTGGTTTTTTTAACCCCTAGTCTTCGGTGAACTTCCAGGAAGAAACACGACGAAGTTTCTATTAACAGTTCTTTTCCCATTTCTGTCAACAAGGTTAATCTGCAACTTACAGATAAAGCCAGAACAGTTCCACAGCAGTGCCCCAATCTTTTAATATAGCACCCTCTCCAAAATGCAATTTTGCTCTGAGTGGTACAGATGGTCCACTGCTCTCTGAGCCTCTGCAGGCCATCCTCCAGTATTAATCTGTAGTGGTTCTCGTGAGAATTAGGCATGCCTCTTACTTTCTTCCAGATTACACATATGAACTTGAAAAATCTAGTCACTCATATTTTATATTTAGGAAAGTGCTATCAGAAATTTATGAAATCTTCTTCAAATGAGGCATCTAGCTAAGCTTTCTTAAGGCTATCAAACTTCTTACAAGGCCACTTTTGAGGAAGTCTGGTCCTCTTACTTTCTCCTTTGTGGCAACACAAAATGTTACACTAACTCACATTATAAATGTTGAAGAGATAAAGCTGGACATCCACACTCCATTTATAAAAGAAGTCAGCAAAGGGCTGTTTCCAGGTAGCATTTACACCAAGGAAAGACTTCTTTATAACACTGCCCTCAGTAATTAATGTCAGTTCTACAGCAGCAGAACGCACAGAGATGACTGATGTCAGTTCTACCCCAGATGGTATTTTTAACATGCTATTGATTAGTATTGCTTGGCACAGATGTAAGAGGCCCCATGTGTGCAAAATTAGTAACAGCTTGCATAGACTGGTGCTCCCAACCTCACTAATGCAAGTCTCAGCACAACTGTCCCCCACATAAGCTCTGTGCAACTTTACTGAACTCAGGTAATTCAGTTATTACAACATAACCAAGAATAACATATGACTCTTCCTGTAACTCTGTTTCAAATATATAAGTATGCTTCAAGTCTACTTCTAGAAATTACTGCTTCTAGTAACGTTTGCATTACTGGTTTTGGATTTTATTTGTTTTAGCTTGTCTTCCTTTTATCCACAAAAAAGTATACTACAAAACACTAAATACAGAATTGGTATGACAAGTTCAACTTGCCCAGCAGCCACCACAGAACAGGGTAACTGCATGTGAGCCACACAGTGGAACTGCACATTAAAGGGAAAACTGGCTAGAGAGAAGCAACACACACCTGCTCTCAATGACTGGAGCCAATACCAGGTGGATTATTTAAGCAAACCTAGGTGTGTCATTCATCCAGCGTTTAAATTCCTTGAAATACATGGTGCTGGAGACATTCCCTAGCAACCAACCCAATCAAATCTACTCTGCCAGTTAAATGGATTCAGCTGTGCTGCTGTTCTTCTAACTGGAGTCACTCCTTTGCATTGAGCTTTGGTTATGCTAGGTCTTTTCTCAGTAAAGCTGTCAGCCATCACTTCAAACTATTATATTGTGTTTGCAGGAGATAAACACATTTTCATATGTGGATTGGGAAGAATCTTGTTTGCAATCTAACAAGATTCCCAGGAGAAGACAAGTATCAACATTACTGCTGTAATCTAACAACATGCTGCATTTGCTTACAGTTTTCTACTTTCTGATTTTCCCCCCCCCAGGCAGTCAAAAATTTATGAGAAAGTACAAAAATCAAATCCCCAGTGCTAAATGTGACTCTTGAAGATTACAGCTGTGCTGATTTGCAGTCACTGAATTACTATTCAGACAGATTCTTCTGACTTGCTTGCCTTATGCTGGTGAACACTAGACAAAAACAAAATATTTATCACAGAGAAGCTTGGTCAAATTACAAAATCTCATTCATCTTTTGTAACTTTATTTTAAATAAAACAAAATTGTAAATTAGTTATAAATATCCCTAGTACTTGGTATTTTAAGAAATGTTCTAAGCACCTCAACCTACTTTCTTTCTGTCCACTGCTTGAATATTACTGTTAGAGTTTCCCAATGACACCCAGAGAATTAATCAGTCCTCTGATAGATTAAATTGCTATTTGGATCCCCCAAATACAGAATAATAAACACATTTTTCTGCACCATATGCAACACCCAACAATATCTTGAAAAAAACCAAATAATTATTTTGCTATTTTACCTATTATCGTCACATATTTATATATCATAGATGCAGTCTTTGACTTTAATGATAACTATATTAACTTGTATTAAGTACAGTAAAAACCACAGACTTACACTTCTGAAAATACTGTAAAGGAATGAGCAAATTCTTCAAGACAGAAAAAGTAAGCAAAACCAGATACCATTACACAAACACATCCTACCAAATAAACACTTTTCTTGTAGCTGTATACAAGGGGAACAAAAAAAACCTCCCCATATTTATACAGCTGCAAACACAGAGAGGCGTTCAGATACACACACTGCCCGAATCGGTCCGGTAATGTGCCAAATGTGAAGCTAAGCGCTATGGTATCCAATTGTCTTTTGGGAACTGTTTTCCGCACAGCCCCGGCGCGGCTCGGCTCCCTCAGCCCGCACCCTCGGAACCCCCCTGCGGCCACCCGGGCTCTCTCCCATTCGCGAGGGGGCGGCACGACGCCCCCGGCCGGTCCGCAGCCCCCGGCGGCAGCCAGCGAACGCCGACTCGCCGGGCCGGGCCGGCAGGGCCGCAGCAGGGCGGGGGAGCTCCGCGGAGCTTCCAGCACGGCTGGCCGAGGCCGATGGGACCACAGCCTCCAGTCCCCGCCCGCCCCCTGGGCCCGCTCGCTCAGCTTCCAGCCCCACCCGGTCCCTATACAACTACCTTAGAGCCACCGCCCAGCTTCCCCGCGATAGCAGCCTGGCTCTCTGGCCAGCAGCCGCACAAGCGGCACCGCCGCCCCGCCATGCCTAGCTCGCGAGGCGGGGCGGGGGCTCCGGACCTCCCCTCTAGAAGTCCCCACTTACCCGCGGAGCCGGCGCTCAGCCGTGCCAGGCCAGGGCCGGTGCACCCACCGCCCGCCCGCGGAGCCCGGGGCCCGGCGGCGCGGGGAAGGGCATCCTCCGGCCGCGGTGCCGGGCAGCAGCCAAATCCCGTTTCCCGAAGAGGCGTTTAGAGGAAGCGCTCGGGCGGGTGCTGCCCCCGCCTCTTCTTCCTCCTCTCCCTTCTTCTCCTCTTCCCGTTTAAAAAGTTCATTTACCTCGAGGATCCTCCTCCCGAGTTTGCGCAATGCCCAGCGGCGCGCAGGGAGGAAACCTGTCCCACCATCCCCGGGCTTGTTCAAAGTCCAGCGGCAGCACCGCGGCGAAGACGATGGCGTAGCCCCGCACTCCGGCGCGCACGGGAAAACCGGGAAGGTCCCAGAGCCAGCCCCTCTCCAAAGAGAAGGGGCGAACGCTGAGCTCCCGGCTGGTGCACGGAGCCTTTATAAGCAAAGGGAATAGTCCATGGCGGGCAGAAGAAGGGCAATTTAATTGTCCCTCATAGTCTGTGCTCTTCTTGTCCCCTATCGCCAGCGCTTGCCGAGCGCTGCCAGCCCCACGCAGCAACTACCCCCCACCCCCAGCGCTGTGGGGCGGAGGACAGAAGTGGCAGACTCCAAAGGGGCTGAAGGCCTGCGTCTGCCCTGGACCCTGCCCCGACACACCTGCGAGGGTGAGCCTAAAGACTTCTAAAAGGTCATGCTAACACATGACGCCGTTCCACTGGTGCAGTTGAAATTAAAGGGCCCAGTATTCATTAGTAATTAAGAAAAGCTTAACAAAGCTCTTCGAGGAAGGGACCGTGTTCACAGAAGGTGCTGTCTACACTCTTGCAACCAGTTACATTTTACTCCTGGATCTTGTTTGGCTATCTATCTAAATCGGTAACTTCACTGGACATTTTAAAGACCTCGTTAAAAAAGTATCTTCAAAAAAATACTTCTTTTAAAAGTACTTTTTAAAGTATCTTTCAAAGATACTAGCAGATTAACATGTTAAAAAAAAATCCAAACAACATAAGAATGAAACATTTTCTTCTGGCATTCCCATGCTGATAGTGTCAGTCATGCAGCACATTTCCTGACACTTCTTATTACATCTAATATTCTGTTCAATCTGTGATTTATTAGGACTTTTGGTTTAAAACAAGCATTGTCCCAATGACCTTATCTGGACTTTGCTGGAGAAGGCTAACAGTCTTGAACAATTTTTCTCTGTTGGCTGTGTTCTTGGCTGTGCATAGACAGATCCTAAATAAACTTCTTGGGGTGTTTAAATGTCTTGCTGTATGATACTGTACTGTGAAATGGCACACACTTCCTCCAAACACAAAGATGTCACTGCTAAGGTACCAAGTATGCTCCTGTATGGACAGGAATGAGCAATAGAGAAACACTGTATTTCAGTACTACAGCGTTCACACTAGGGGCTGCAACAGCACAACTGCATTGGAATAAATAAACCACTCCCTAACAGGGAGTTACGCTAATCACAGACCCACATGATGTGCATAAAACAGGACCTACATCTCACTAATAATGTGATAAAATTCTTTTACTGCTTTCTGAGATAACATTTGACATTTTGCTAGCAACTGTCAACAATGAAACAATTCACAGATAATTTTACAAAACACCTGTGAGCCAGGATATTCTGATTATGCACATTTTAGACATAAATTAGTGTCTAAAGGCAGCTGAGTCACCCAGAGTCAAACAGCCTTTCAGGCCAGGAACAGAACAAGGAAGCCAGCATCCCTCTGCCCTAACCACAGGCCAACAGTTTGCTACCTGCAACCTTTATAAACTACCTCTAAAGGGACTGCAAGCAATAACAACAAACCCAAAGAAAATACTAAGTTTGCTATACAGTGGTTCACATTGAAGAAGAAAATTTACTATCTCCCTGTATTTCTAGAGGACTGTAAATGGGATTTTCCATTTTAAGAAACACATGACCTAATATAAAGCTACAATTTCATTAATATAAACTACAATCATCAAAAGATACTAAAACTAGTGTTAGTGACATTAGTATAGGAATCTAAATTTGATTTAATGACACTGGAAAATCTGTCACAATAGATCGCTCATTTCAACAAAAGAGTACATTCACCTCACAGGGAGTGCATGTAATTTCCATTAATGTTAATGGGAGTTATGCAAGTGCATTAGGAGGATAATGCAACCCCTGGTCTGAGACAACCCTACAAAGCGGAAGGTGCTTCCTCTTCAAGAGAATGGCATTTTCATCTCATGCATTTCAAAAGAACTTGTTCTGGCATGGTTATAAAACAGGATGGGTAACAACTGTTATGCATCCAAATGTAAAGTGGTTTAGTGATTTCAGCTAGTTTTCCTATTGCCAGAAACTCATGGGATACAGATGTATTTAAAATACTGTGGTTCATTTGAAGTCTAAGGCAATAACATCACGTGAAATTACTGGTAAAACAAGAAGGTCTGAAAACTGACTGAAGGATGAAGATTGTTAACTCAATGAACTATTGTTGGTCACATAGCCCATAAAAGGAAGAAGAACAGTAGCCTCCTTTTACCCCATTTATAAGTGATTCTTAAAATAGCTGCCTGTAAGTCAGTAATAATTTAGTAACTTATTTTAATAAAGAATTTTCATTTTTATAAATAATTCATATTTTTATTTTGTGCATCCTGATCTTATTTTCCCTTGTTGGCTTTCAACAGGTGGTACTACAGTGCTCAGGCTGCCTCTTGTTCCAACACCTGGATGTTTTATGGATATGGAGCAACAGGCCAATCATCAACTGCACACATTGTTTAATTGACAATTAGCTGCACTCTCAGCACAATTTGGTATGTGATGCAAAATGTGAAAGACTAAATTTTTTACTAAAAATTCTCCTAGGGAAGACAACAGCCACTCCCTTATCTAAATAACATTTCCTAAGAAAACAGTAAAGCACGTAATGATAAAATACTCCATGTCTATCTAAAAACAACTATACTCTGATTTGTAAGTATTAAAGCAGAAAAACGTAACATCAACTGATAAAAAGGATGGCTAGAACAGCAGGCCTCAGCATGACAACCTGCAGTGTTTCCTGTGGTCCCCTGGGCATTCACCGTTAGCCAAGGGTCTCCTGGCGTGACCGCACCGGCTCCATTTATCTCCAGCAGCCCTGAACCGTCACGTCCATGTCCTGCCTCTGCACATTTCACGCACTGGCACAGGTATACAATCTATGTTATGCACTTTTTGCCACAGAAAGGTTTTGTTTGCAGGCTTTAGGTTCAAGTGAACTTGATGCACATACAGCAGAAGTACTTTTACTTACAAAGACCTATCCTGTAGGCACAAAGTCCAACGGGATGCACCCGGACTTTACCTCTATTAGGAAAGCTAAGTTTACTTACTCTGCTTTTCGTTGTCTTCTAACTACCACTGTTCAGCAGTTCTCCCCCTCTACCTCAAATACTTTAAATAGTAATATATATGTATCTGGATCTGACTGAATATTTATATATTCTAAGCTGGGCTTCAAATGGACAATAGCAAGAAATATTAAGAGAGAAAATTACACAACTGTCTACATTTCACACACAGAAAGTAATTTTCTTGTTCTCTTGCCTCAATAGCACAAGCAAGGCAAAGCTTATGGTGGGCTGTGATACCTGTTATTAGATCAACTGCTACAGATGGGAATGAACATACACAGCCTCAGGCATATCAAGCACTTCTTCAGATCTGAAACAGAAACAGCTATCTTCAAAGTTAAGCTGCTCTAAATTTAACTAATGTGTTAATCAAGCCATGTAGTAGAAAAGTAGAAAAGTAGTTCAGATCTCTGATACAGGAAAGCTTGCTAACAAAGAAAAAGGAGACAGATTGTTAAAATAAGGTAGTAACTCATCTGCTGAAAAACACAGACTTGTTACTGAGGCAGGAAAAATGAGAAGAGAGGCTAAGAAAATTACAATACACCTTTAAAACCTATGTCTAATACGTCCATAATTTTTACCTTTTATCAGAGTAATGAATTTTAATATTAAGGTTTATCTTTTGAAGGTGTTTTGTGGATTTCCCGTGAGGGTCAGGATTAATTCATCAGAGATAGTTACTTTATGAGAAATATTCACCTACCAGTCATTGGCATCTCTCTTATGGATCATCTGCAAGGACCTTGAGGATTTCTTGCTTCCCTTTGTGTGAGGTCATTTGGTGCATTTGGATATGCAGGTTACTTTCTCTAGAGACCACAGAGATGTATCAGCAAGTACATATGCAGTTTTGATAGTCTTATGGTAGCTTCATTACTGGTAACGTGCAGTCTTTTGAAAGATATAATGCATACCTTGTGCATTCTTAAAATATAAACTACTATAATTTTGCAAAAGTTGGTTTTTAATGACAAATCACTTTCATTTTTTTCTACCAGGTATCAAGGGTAGAGATTATTTATATAATGTTTGAGGGACACTAAAGCCATCCAAATTCTTTCTACTTTGTTCAAAACAAAAAAGAGACTGAAACAGAAGCATGTGCTGCCCCTAGCTAAAGAACACTTTACTTTCATTTCTAAAATGTTAAAAATAAAGTTGAACCTACATATGAGCTTTAGCATCAGTCCCCTACCTTTAGAGTTTACAATCTTCCATAAGGTAGTGGCAAGATTCCTGTATACGAAAAAGCCTAGATCATAATTACAATACTATACCATCAATGGCCATTGACCCAGTGATGTCTCAAATCATAGAATTGTTTAGGTTGGAAGGGACTTAAGGAACATTCCTTCCTATCTCCTGCCATGGGCAGGGACACTTTCCACTGTCCCAGTTTGCTCCAAGCCCCATCCAACCTGGCCTCAAAACTTTCAGGGATAGGGCAGCCACAGCTTCTCTGGGCAACCTGTGCCAGTCTCTCAGGTGCCACCCTCAGACAGAAAAATTAAACATCATGGTTGCCCTTCTGGCTTAGAATATGTATTATTTCTGATTTCCATAATTATATCTGATCCTGAATTCAGAGACAAATGTATTAATAACTAGAAGCACAGTTTATTTTTCTATCACTGCAAAGCTCTGGCATTATCAGTAAACAACAAATTACAGGTAAGGTATCTTACTTACAGTAAGTCTCATTTACACCCCTAAAACAGAGAGGACTGATTTTTCAGAAGTAGTAAGCAGCCACACAAAACAGTTTGAAAATTTATGTAGCTTCTTTTAAGTCCTGAAACAGTAGTTGAACACTCTTGATGTCTGGCAACGCAACCTCTTTATTTGTACTTCAGTTCACTTTGTGTCATTACTATGCTCATCATTCTCACGACTGACTCCAGTGGTAATTCTTGAGAATTCTTTGAGAGTCCCAAAGTACATTCACTACTTCCCATGACAAACAGGAGTGTCTGACATAACATCTGAGTATATTTCCACAGAGATTATTTTTCACAGACAGGTTGAGCCTCACAGACTAGAGCTGCAGCTCTCAGGACACTTGAGAAAAATTCCATATGCCCAACTTAGAAGTCTATATCTAAGTCCCCAGAGCCTTCTGACTTAGCTGCATGCTTTGTCATCTTCTGTGTTGCTGCAGTGAGGCACAGAGATAATGTACCAAATGGAAAGGCAAACAAGAGTTCTCTAGTCCCTTTTCACCTGAGAAAAAAAAGTGGAAGCTTATACAAGAAGACAATACTCACTAAAATGAAAAAAAAGTTAAAAGACAAAATGATTGAGAAGAGTTCAGCAGGCAATATATTCCATTGCTGGAGGCAGACAATTTGACAGCTTGAGCTGCAGCCTAGGTCACAGTCCCAAAATCTTACATCGAGAGTATCACTACTGTTAGTTCACTGACTGAGAAAAGGCCAACCCATGAATGTGTCTGCCAGAGTATATTTTTTTCTGGCTACATCCCAAACTGGCAGAAATACAGGAATAATTTAGATGGATCAGATGAATATAAACTGTCTGTATAGACAGTAAATAACAATAAATCCCTGTGTATAGATTCCTTCCCTTTAAACAGCTCCAAAAGGCAATAAAAGCCAGGAGAAAAGAGAGAAGCAGGCCCAGAATGAAAGCCAACAAGAAACAATGGATTGCATGTAATAAAATTTAGTAAAGTGCAGTTCCTATTCAAATGGGCCTCAGAGTTTAATGATGCAACCCGACTGATCATATCAAACATAATGAACTGCCCAGGAACATGAATACCACCCTACTATTCAGCATAACTGGCAACTAAATCAACCACAGCCTCTGTTTGTGCCATCTTCCTTCTCTTTATTGGTAGAAACCTCTTTTTGAAAGTGCTTTTGCTCTTTCAGAAAGTTTTTTTATTTCTTGCACTATAGTTCAGCCAAGAATGTTAAAGAAAAAAGGGTGGATTAATTACTTGAAATAATTGGAAAACACCTCAGGATACCGTTTCTGCTCTTCCAGGGCAAAAGGGTTAAAATTAAAATAGCTGATTTTAAAATTAAAATAGCTGATTTTAATGCAATTGAAAGATCAGTATTAGACCCCATGGCAAACTAACAGTATGTGTAATAAACGAAAAGAGGTTGCTGCAAGAATGCTGAGATGTCACTGAGCAATGGATCTAGGGGTCTAAGATGGCTGCAGCTTCCTGACCTCACTGTGAAAGTGAATGAAATATCAGAATCACTAGATGAAAGTTTCACAAAGAAGGCACAAATCCACCAGAACGTATTTGTGTAAGATAAGGGGACTCCATCTATCTAGGAAAGACATACATATGTATAAGTATATCCAAGGGGATAAGGAGAACACAAGGTAAGACTAGATCAGAGTAGGTAGAAGAGGTAATGGGTTATGTGAAATGTAAGGCACAATGAGATTTTTTTAAAAATCCTTTTAACTTTGAGAAGGGAAGAAGTGAGGAAGCACACAAGAGACATGATGGTGAGAATAAAACCCAGAACAGTGATGGCACATCCATTAAAAGCCACTGGATGAATTTAGGCATCTAGAATGTAACCGTGCAAGAAGTTGGTACTGAAAACTAAGATAATTATGAGCTCTTGAACTCAGAATAGTTGAAGTTACCCAAGACTTCTCATGCTGAAGACCGAACCATTTGTAACACCAAGCTTTAGTTTATTCAAAGATAGAAAGGAAAAAACCTAAGACTTCACCACTGCTCTATTTTTCTTACTGAATGAAGAGCCTCTGCAATCCTTTGGTTTGCCAAAAAAAGTTTCATAACAGAAAGAGGAAGCCGTACCCCTCATCTATGGAGATGTTGCTCTCTGCTGTACCACACAGTCCTTCAGGACTCCCTGCTATTTTATCTGCCCCAGGAAGAGATTTCTATGCTTCTCTAAGCTTGCTCCCACCCATGCACCTTTAGAAAGGCAGACATATTTTGCTGTGCAGAAACAGCTTTGCGATACCTTAGATATTACTCTTTTCCAGGATGCAAATTCAGAACTCTTCAAATATAGAATTTCAACTGAAATCCATAGCACTGCTTCCTGCAGAAGTTGGACTGGCTTGGAAGGTTTTCTTCTCTGACACGGACAACTTAACTCTTAGCTACAAACAGCTAACAAATCTTTTCCAGTTATGTAATACTGACTCCTCTCCATTTCTGTGTATTTTCATCTTTGGTGAGGTCAGGAAACAGGTCCTGTCTCTACCAGTCCTCTGTTGTCAATAACCAAACACTAGGCATTGCTGAGCTTGTATCATTAACTTTTTTTCCATTATCCCATAAGAGCTTTAGCTTTTATGTCCTTGGCATGTTTCTCTTTTCACTCCTTTAGCAACATTCATTTATCCCCTCCTTTAGTAAGTGTAATTACCACCTCACAAAACCACACGAACACTTGTATCTTTGTACACGTATTCATAGTAATCAACAATACTGGCTATTTTTTTTCCTTTGCCAACAGTCTGGACAACTTTAAACTGTACAAGAAGCAAACAATTTTAACTACAAAGTTTACATACCTATTTCTTTATGCAGCATGTATTTTATACTCAGAATAACTGGGCCACAAGAGACAATTATGAAGAGGCAAGGTTTTTTCACCGCATTTTAAAATGGCTGCAGCAGATGCCTTTTTTTACTCCTTGAAAGATTGATGATTCCATTATTTGTAGTATTTAGTAATAAATCTCTGAGATTAGGCTAAAGTGAGTACTTTTCCCTACTTTGCATCTTCCATTACACTGTTATTAATCATGCTTAATCATTCATTTACCTCTCACTGCTACTGCATTTTGGGAGGACTGGCACATTACTGATTTTTAACTTTTACCCTTTAGAAGCTGGGTAAAGGGCTTTGCAGTTGCTTAATCAAAAGTGACATGATGAGGGCAGGGGAGCTGCAGACCTCAGGGAAACAGCAACTAAACAACATGCCAAGTTATGATAAAATGAAATTAAGAGTCAACAAAGAAAGCAAAATGTAATAAACAAAAATTATAGCAGATAACCTCATGAGACCACAGGCTGCAAAGCACTCCTTTGCCTTGCAAAACACATTGCTAGGAAAGAGGAGACCAAGATTAAGAAGGAAATTAAACTACAAATTCCCACAAAAAGAAAAATGCAAAGACACGCTCTGTTACAGAAGTGTCAGTTAATGTGATTTGGCTCAAGTAGATTCTCAGTTGTTTATCAAGCTATTTTCTCAGAGGAAGCATCACTTCAGCACTCCCCTAGCAACTGCAACAAGAATAACACACAATGCAATATTTTGATAGTTGGCTTGTTCTCTGCTTACTAAAAAAATGGTATATTTAAGAAAGTTAAAGAACTCCAGTTGTATCTTAAAAAAGAGTGCATATAAACCCTTAATTTCATGTACAGTATCTAGGAAATTATGCAATAAACAATAGATACAAGTACATTATCAACTCTGTAAGAACAGCAGTAATGTTGGCTTCATCTTTTAGAAGAAAGGCCCAACGAAAAAAAAAACAGCATAAGAGATGGTTAAAATTGTCAGGTTCTTGTACAACCCAGTTAGAGACAAACAACTAGAAGTGGGAGAATTTGTGGACTTACAAATAAAAGAGCTCAAGTTCCTATTGCTCTTTCCCAAAATTCTCAGCTTTTTTTTTTTCTGACCCTTGACATCATGTTTTGGTCTGCTTGTCTTAAATTATGCCACCCCAATTCCACTAACCTCAGTGTAGAATATGAGAACCAGAGGAAATCAAATTAATTTATCAAGTAATATGTTTCATTAATGTGCTTATTTTTTCTACGTATCACATTATTAAAATGTGTAACACCCTGGTGAAAGATATTCTCAAGACCAAGCTACATGGACCAGTATAACTCTCATCGGAAGTTTGTCATACACCCTGCATCTACAGCACTTAATTGTCAGTAACTGTTTACACTACGGCTACTATGCAGTAGTATTTCATGTCACATGGCAGTGACCTCTCTAGGATCTCTGCTGCTGATTAAAATCATGTATTTTGTCAAAGGCCACTGCAAACGTTCCAGTATGACTTATTTTGTAAGTTAAATGGGAATATGCAAAGTGTGTCATCCACAGCATGACTTTAATCTGGCACAAAGAATGCAGGTAAAGTAGTTCTGATGTGAAAGGTGGCACTACTGCAGGGGAGGTGCTGTTCCCTGGCTACATTAACTGGATGAAGATTATTAATAAACTGTTTATGAACGTGAAGCTGACCTCTTAGAATGTGATAAATGACATAAGAAGCTCAAGAAAGGAAAATCAAAAATGATGCATCTTTAAACATAGTACACATAAGCCTACACATGTGCAAACAGCATGGCGTAACTCCCCTGGCCAAATTTTCATCTGTCTGGCAAAATATACTGTCAAGAAGAAAGAGTCCTTTGGAAGAAATTTGAAATCAAGTATTTCAAGACTATACCATATACACAAATTACTAGTAAATTTTCAAAGCCTTGTCATGTCATACCTACAAGTTCTCTGAATTCCAGTTTTTCACAATCTGCTACATTTTCATGTAACTATAACACAAGAAAATAAAATTGCAATGCTCTTACTCCAACAGTATCATTTGCAAGCTCTTGTATCAAAAAGGAAAGCAAAAATATAAAGTGAAAAGGAGAACATTAAAATTTAGGAAATGCTATTGTTCATACACTGTAATTCATGTATAGCCCACTCACTTTAATTGTACAATTAAAATATCTTCATAAATGCTTCAGCATAGAGAATGCAATAACAAAATACAAGGATTGTATTTCTGGGGTGGTCCAGTGTCTTGGCAGATCAGAAGAAATATTGGTGGAAAGGCCTTCTGAACTCTGCTTTGCTGAGTTCACTCTTAAGGACAGCATATGCAAAAACTAACTGGTCAAAAAGCAAAAAGAGAAAATGAAGTTAGAAAAAAAAAAAAAAAAAAAAAAAAAAAAAAAAAAAAAAAAAAAAAAAAAAAAGGGCTGTTCTGTCGGGTTGTTTTTCCCTCCCCAGAAAGCTGCTAGGCATGCAAACAAAACCATAGATCATATAACCAACACTGTTTTTAGCTTTTGTGCTTGAGTAAGAGTGTTAAATCAGAAAGAACAGTCCCACAACATCCTCAGCCAATCTGAGTCCCTGTTCCACATGAGAACAGTTCTTAACACACACAGAAGAAAATTATTTTTTTCTTCCTAAAGGCTTTTTTCCTTTTCCTATGAAACAACTTTATAGTCTTTTCTCAAAATTCAACAATGTCAAACTGTCAGAAAAAGCTCAAGGAGACACACATTCCAAAGTTCTTACAAAATAAGAGACAGCAGGCAATGCAATTACAGGAGGTAATCCCTGTCTCTTCTGTAACAAAATTGTGTGCTCTATATCCTGTGGTCTGTTGTCAAGAGAACTGTAAGATGGTACCCCATAATTGTTATCATGGAATTGTGGTTTCAAATAACATGAAATTAAACCTATCTTTTATAGTACAAAGATCTTTGCTGGTATCTCTTTCTTCCTTAGTATTAACATTATTTACAGCAATTCTGAGCATTAGGGTCTCCTACTTAGACAGAAACATGGTGTGCTTAATATCTGCAAGACTCAACTCTTCTGACAGGCATCACGAAAGCTTAGCATCAACCTTTCAACCTTACTTACCTTTCACCTTTCAATCCAGCCATTTCATGAGATCTTTTAGTTTGTCTGGACACTCAGACTGACTCATAGTTGCTGCAACCAACTCCAGTGCAGGAGTTTTGACAAAATGGTGGGGAAGTAACTGGCTTCCCAGCTGTAAGCAACCTGATGAAAAAGTTACTGCTCACCAAATACTGACTGAAGACAAATTTATCTATAATTTTTCCTTATTCTGCCCCCACCCCAGTTAAAAAAAGAGTATCAATAATACAAATGTTTCTCACTAATCACTACAGCACATTTGTAACCTTTATATATTTTTAAAATAGAAGTGTCTTCATCCAAATAATCCTACCAATTCGTGTTCTGCACAATTTTCAGTTCCCCACTAACAAAAAAAAAAAAAAAAAAAAAAAAAAAACAAAAAAAAAACCAACCCAGAAGGAGACAACAACTACTTTTCTGATACTATGTGGCAAAATAGTGCCAAAGTCAGATGCTGTGGAATATAACTACACTGTAAAAACAATGCAATTATCTCCCTGTTATATTTCATAATTTGAGTAAATTAAAGCAAAATGCTCAGGGCTCACACCAATCAGCAGCAGTAAACTCCAGTAAAACCAGTTTAATTTGGACTACTATTTTGTATAAAATGTTAGTGTTTAAGTAATGAGGCATTTGGTTGCTTGGGTTTCATGCAGTTGATTTTATTTTACGTTGCACTGCAGGAAATCCGAGCCAAAGGAGCAGGGTAGAACATAGCTGAGTTTGTGGGCACATATTTCCTTTTTTTGACATCAGTGTTTGAAAATACGAGCCAAACTTATTTGCCTATATGACTTGAAATTAATATTCACCATTCCAGCTCCAGGCAATGAGTTGGTCACACAGCCTAACAGTCTGAAACAAGCAGCAGCAAAATTAATGGAAGACAGAAATGGAATAATGGAAGTTTGTTAGTTACTTAGACTCCAGAGATCTTGAATTCCACAATTTCTGTTTGGCATCATGCACTGAATCACGGAAACATCCCAAGAGAACAAAACCAATAAAAAAAGCACACTGCAGCATAAGATACCCACTCTGACTACCAAACAGTTAATTCAAACCAATGCAGTTTTGAGGATGTAACAGCAAAGTATATAAAGCTAAAATAATAAGTGCTGGATATAATAAAGCCATTTCAGAGTGACAGTGCTGAATCATTAAACTTGGAACAAGCAAACTTTTCCTACACTGAACACAGAGGTAAAGCCAGCCTTGCTCTTGCTGTCTCTAAGGTTACAGATAGATTTTAACCCTTGCTCAATGGCTAAACAGAAAAGAGTCATAGCATACCTACTTCTTGGTATCCAGAAGGATACTAACTGGTCAAAAATATATAGTCAGGCAAAAAGGTACCTGTCTAATATAGGCAAACAAGGAGCCCCCTTTAACTTGCTAGCAGAGCAAGTACTGCATGGGTGGCTTAGAGAAGATGCAGCTGTATACTTGTATTCCTCTTTCAGTGGCTATACATACATGCTCTTCTTAAGTCCAGTTGCATGCTGATGCAGACTCTGGCATAGAAATTGGAAATAGAAAAAAAGAAAGCTCATTTTGGCAACAGGAGGCCTTCCTGAAAGCATAGTAACTGAACTCTGACACTACTCAGATTCTCTGAATCAACAGAGGCCATTCAATTCGACATCTGTTCAGCAAAGCTAATCACATTCAGTGTTTAAACTTTAGAGTAGACAGTGAGACAAACTAGAAATCTGAATTCTTAGCAAGTAGAAGAGGAAACTATTGGCAAGCTTTTAAAAGCCAAAAATTCCCAAGGTTCCCTTAGATGAGGAAAATTTGAGATGTTTGCTTTGGAGTTTTAACTCTCCATTCAGCAGACATACATTGTCCCACTAATTGTCAAAACAAGTAAACTACTGTCCTAACACCTCCAGTATTTGAAGCCTACTTTGCTTTGCAAATCAATTATTGAAACTGTTCTCTCATGAAAAACAGATCCTTTCCCCATTTTTTCCCCTCATTTATAGCACTGTAAGTCAACTATTTTACAAAACAAGCATTATTCCAATAAAGCAAATTAGCTGAGGTAGGTAAATCACAAACTAATTGACAATAAGTTTTATGAAAAATTAAGTAGCTGACATACAGCAACATTACCATGATTCTCTTACTCACACTGCTGTATTTCTCAGCATGACACAGGCAAGACTTTGTTTCTGAGGTATAAAGAGACTCCTAATTAAATTTTCATTCTTCAGTGTACCAGGAATTATTCTTCTTTATATGAGCTCAGATTATTATATTGAATTTGGAAAAATGTTGATTTTCTGCCTAAATTCACCAAATTACAGATGGGATTTCCTTACAATTATCTGTTGTTTCCAATTTCTTTAAAATAAAAGTGCTACACATTCTTTTAGTTGAAATTAATTGCACTACTATTCCAGTCCCCAGAGCAAGCATTTGAACAGCATCATTCTTAAAAGAATTTCATTTTAAAATATGGTTAGTATGTTGGAGTGATCTTAATCCACAGTCATAAAATTCCACGTAATTGCCTGTGTCTTAATGGCCTTAGGCTTTGAATACAACCACTGGTCTTTGCACATTGCCTATCACTTTTAGTGCTTGAGTATTGACATTGTATCTCTTTTCGGTTCTTTTCAGCCCTTTAATGACTATGCCAATTAATAATACATCATTCTCTCTCCTCTAGGTAATTTTAATTGCTGTAATTTATGTCCCTAGACAATTCTTGCACTACAGATGGAATCTATACTACTGCAGCGAGTTAGAAGATCCCACCCTCAAGGTCCTTAGCAGATAAACAACACAATTTCAAGTTTATAGACATCATCTATAATTGACATCAATTACTGCTCAAGGAAACAAATAATGATATTACAGGTAATAAACAGATATTTTTTATGTTCTGGAGCAGTGTGGACTTCACTTACATTAGACAAATATTGGGCAGAAACCCAGTTTGAAGTGTGTGAACAGGAGCAGTGTTGGACTGACAGTGTTCTCTGCACAGTAACTCAAATAGGACACGTCAGGTTTCAGAGGCTTCATCACTTTTTGTGCTTCCCAGAAAGCATTTTTCCTATCCCCTCATATTGCATCATACTGACTTTGTGTCCTATTGACTTCAAAGTCAGTCATCAGTCATCCCCCACCTTCTGGATGGGGATGGGAGGAGGGCAAGAGTTGTTGAGTATGAAGGGGTGAGGTGCCAAATATGCCATCTAACACACACTTGATGTGGCAAATGTTTAACATGGGAAAGCAGTTTCTGTCCAGTTCTGCCATTCTCCCACATACCAGGTACGTGGTTTGCATCCTCCCCCTCTGCTGCATTGCTGCTAACTACACAAGGATAGCCCTTACCAACTTTCTGGGTTTGGGGTCAGGTGTTCTATCACCAAGAATCTTCTCAAAAAAAAAGGATGCTGGAGGCTCATATAACAATTAGATAAAAGCATTACACATGAAAAATTGGTGTAAGTTTTCACAAACTGCTTGACTCATTTTATTTTCTTTTCCTGTTGCATATAAAATGATGTTGCAAAATCAAATTTTATTTTCCAAATAATGATAAAGCAGGTATTAATAAGATTCTTTAACAGCTATTTCCACACATAGCCATAGCAGTAAATAGAATTTACATTGTTAGAATGACATGTTTTGGTTCTCACTCTCCCAGCATTCTCTAAGTTGTCATGGATAGTACAATAATAAAACAAAACATCTAACAAACAACAATACTCACTTCAAAGTCATTATATACCATTTCCTTAACAAAAAGCAGCAGTTCCTAAAAATATTCTAAAGCTCAAAGAAGCTGTTATTACAACAAGATTTACATGGTATAAATTGTCTACAGTTTCATCCCTAGAGTGTGACACTCATGACTGAGGAAAGATTTTCCCAGAAATTAAATATGAATGCAGTGCTATTATAAGTGATTTGCAATGTTGGTCTCAGCCAAATACCTACATATTTGCAAGATGCTATAATTATTCATGCGAAGCAATTAATAATCTGCAGCACCTAAAGCCTTTTTACATTTACACTGAACATGCAGCTTTTTCCTCTGCATCCATGTTCTCATACCTTAGGCAAGGCAAGGTCTTATCTGAAGTAAGCACTGGAGAAGTTCCCTAATGCTACAAGTCTAAAAATGTTTCTCATTTCACATTTTAATAAAATTCTGGAAACCTCTTTGAGTTCATCTTGTAGTCAATATGAAAAAAATATGTGGAATAAAGAAGGAGGAGTAAGAGTTCAATATGCAAGTGATTGACCAACATTTGCATCTAAATTGTTTATAGGCTTTGTGCATGCATTTAAAGACACTTCACAAAATACTCAAAGTAATGAATTCCAAATTTCTGTAACATGTATCACATTGAAACACATGCATGCATCCTTTGGGTTCATGCCAGAGCAGCACTGAAAGACTGACAAAGCTACTTGCTCCTCTAGGCAAGCCACAGTTCAATGCCAAGCACACAGGAATACATTCACTTGTGGCTCTGTAAATCATCCCCACTGTGACCACACAGCTAAATGCTAAGGGTTCCCAGACATCGCCTTTAAAGTACATCAGACTTTCCTTTCCTATGCTGTTCAGAAAATTCACCAGCTGCATCTGATACGCAGCATCTCAGAGCAAAGGAAGCCATGTGCCTGTGCAGCAGGGCAGCATTGCACCTCCATCTACCCAGAAGCTTTCAGAGGCCACACAATTCACAAGCAGAGATCTCTCTATCTCCTACAGAGCCCATGCGCCTGGATGTGTAGCACAGTCCACTTAGCAGATGATTCAAGATTCATAACCAGAATTTTTTTTAAAAGTTGCCTTTCCCTTCATTATCAGTCTTGAGTTTTAAAAAATGTGAACAAAGTTTCAAAAGACCTCCACAAATACATATAGGAAGAAGCTTACTTGTGGAACAAACAATGACTAACAAATACAATAGAGTAGATCTGCCTAAACTTTGCCAACTTCTTTTCCTGAATGGAAAACAAGACATCTTCAAAGAGAAATAGTCTAAAGAGGCAAGAATAAGTGCCTTTTCTCTTCCTATTGAATTATCCCAGTGCAACTCTACTGAAGTCATTTGACTCCAAATTAATGCCATAGTCTATTCTTGTCCTGGCATAAGTAGATTCAATTTGGTATTAAACTCATGGGTTTAAGAGCTACCTCTCATCTTCCAAATCAAGAATATTTTTCCATACAGAAAACTTTCCAACTGCAGAGTTTTACTCAGTTGGGTGTTACAGAAGAGTGACCTTTGCAGGCATCAAGACAGTTGGATGATTAAAAAAAAGTCTAAATTACTCTACATATATTCAAGGGCTGAAACAACAAAAACTAGTTCAATAAAATTCAACGCAGCCATGCTTTTTCTTTCTATAAACATTCTCAAAAAGACTTTAGCATTGCATTTGGTTTAGGAAAGCACTGTGGTATAAGGGAAGTTTCTTTTATCAGTCTTAAGCATCTGCAGTACCTGGGGAGATCAAAAAATCTTGTTAAATTCTTCCTGGAAGAAAAGTAGATTGGCAGAAGTAACTTGAATTCTGCACTCTGTGTTGAAAACTACTTGGCAGATGAATTGTCCTTCTCACAACAATTAGGGAGGACAAAGAGGAGAAAAGAGAAAAAGAAGCAGATAATTAAAACTTGGTACTTTCTTTCAGAGTTTTTATGTATATTGTTTAAAAAGAAAACCGTAACTGGATAGATTTCAATACATTAAATATGTACTCAAATCTTGGGTATAGTAATGGAATCAGTACCCATAAACAGCCAGCACTAACTTCCTGTAGTCCTTACCCCTAAAGCTGTATGGCAATTTACATTTTAACTTTTGAGAGGAAGGTTTTTGAAATTATATCCATTAGGCTAAACAACTAGATTCATGAATGTCATTAACAGACAACTTACAGTCATGTTTAAAAGATCAAAACTCAATACTTTTTTTTTTACATATTTGCCTTTTAAATACAAATCTAGTCTCAAAATAACACTGTTTTTTCCATTAATGTTTACACTTCAAACAGAACTATTTTCAAGCACAAATATAGGAGATGAGCTTCTTCATACCATTCTTATATTACAGAATATTTATGCAAAGTATTTTCAGTCTGTTGAAACAAACAGTGGTTAGTATCTAAAGTGTCCTCAAGTGCTCACAATGTAGGCAGTGGCAATTAACCTTCCTGCAAGTGTCAAAGTGCACTGAAGAAAGAAATCAAACAAAAGCGGAATCTCTGACAAGTTCAGTTAAGTAACTGAAATTAAGAACCATTACGGAGGTAATTTCTTTTCTATAAACAGAAGCATTTCTGAGACATTATTTATTATGATATTCATCAAGTAGTATATGAAATCTTTGATGATAATTCAAAACATTTTAAAAAACTCTTTTCCCTTTTTGCAAATGCACATGCAATGAGATATTCAGTGAAGAGAACTTCTGAAGTTTCTTTCTGAAACAGTGTTTCAGAAATGTTTTAATATTTTCCTTTTTCTGTTGTTCTCATGCTTCCCTACCTTCACCTTAAAAAGTTAATCACAGTTCATTGCATTGTGAGGTACTCAGAAATTACTTGTGATAAATGAATGCATGATATCAGATTGCCCCATGAACAAGAGGGCAAAATTCTTTTTACTCACATCACAAAACTTAACCTGAACACATAACACAAGAGGACATTAACCAGAACACAGTATATTTTTCTTACCTGGTCTTGAAGGAATTAAGGTTCAGCCTTTGATCTGAAAAAGTTCTTCTTAGCTTAATAGCAGCAACCCCACATTTGTACAAATTAATAGAAACATCAGATGTATCTATACAGGAATAACTTCCCTTTGATTTCTTTTTAATCACAAGAGATATCACCAAGCTTAGGATTTGAAATATATGAAAAGCATACTCCCAAACTCTTTAAAAAGTTTGCAATCTGGTTCTTTTCAACCACTAACCAAGAGAAGCAATTCCCTTATAAATTTATGAATAAGGGAATTACACTGTGTGTAACTCCAAGCTTCTCAGTCACAGTTGTTTTTTTCCTCTAGCAGTAGGAATACTTGGAGTTGAAATAGGAAAAGGACCCATGGAGACCACCACCAAGTCTGAAATCCTGTTAAACAGTTAACAATACCAAAACTAATAGACCATGACAGAATAAGCCCATAAAAAGAAAAGACCAGGGACTAAGCTGTGGAGCACTTTAACTGCCTTTATACATAGATGACTGACAGAAAAAGTTCTCATTTTCAAGATGCTCTAGTCACTAAAGAGAGAGGGATTTAATATCTCACAACTTAAAATTCCTTTTGTTTCAACTTAATTTTCAAGAAAGCCAAAACAAGACAGAGGCTGATATTCTACATTTTCTGCTGCCATAAGAAAAAGAAACAAAAACAAAACAAAATAAAAATACAGGACACATTTTCATCATTTAAGTTTAGGCACAAAGCCACATTGGAACAACATAACAAACCACAACTTCAGTATTATTTCTACAGATTCACTCTTCTTTTTTCACCTTTACGAAAAGGAGAAGGGTTGCATTGCATAGTAGCATTCAAAGTGGTGGATTTTTTACATACATGCTCTTAAAATAGAGGAAAAATATCAGTTTAACCACCAGGTAGAATATATGCAAAGTCCCATCTGGATGACAGTGGTTTCACAGCAAGCAACGCTGCTTGTACAGTCCTGTCTCAGGAATGTTTTTATTACGTTCAATGTGTTTTACAGGTAACAAGGAAATGAGGACAGATAAAAGGGTATGCCAGTTCTTCCCAGTTGGTGCAGGTATATGATCTCAAGCAAAATTGCAGAACATACCCATGGCATACACCAAGCAAAGACACTGCTTATTTGGTATGGTGCTCTAAGCCAACTGACTGAACAGAGCAAGTTCCCAAGAATCTGTTAATGGAAATTTCTCCTGTCCCTCTAGATATTGCATATTTGTAACATATGATCATCGGGAAGTGATTCTTATGTCACAAAAAGTCCCAAAATAAAGCAAGTGTCTGAATAAGTGTCCTGTAACAGCCCAAACTTCCACATTCCCCATCTCTCTACATGGACAACAAAGAACTTAGGATTGCTGTAGAAGTGTTTCCATCTGCTTTTTGCAGAGCATTCAAGAAGTTGTTTCTAGCTGTTCTGTTTGCTGCCACAGGCAAAACAAAAAATAAGTAAGGATTTTATCTCCAAAGGAAATCTGTGGTAAAAACTTCGAGGAACAGATAGTGCAGAAAGGATTGGCTCTGGAACAACTGTTTCTCAAGCTCTCACCCTGTAAGCACTCAATGTTCTAATTGCCAGAAAATGCTCAGGTTGTTTTGGATTATGCATTACTTAACAGATCTGTGACACAGACAGTATGAACTCCTACTAAGAATGGGTGTGAATAACCATTCAGCATTTTTTACCTGATTGTTGTATAACTTCACTTCCTTAAAAAGAACATATACTTCATGGAAGAGCCCACCCAGGTGCCAGAGAATCCCATTTGCATCAGAAAAGTGTTACTCAGATCTGCCCTTAGACAAGATCTTCATTATTATTTTATGGTTATATTCAGATTTATTTGCATAACACAACCATTAAATAATAGAATTACATCAGTTGCAAACTTCCCTACCAACATCTGTACTGGTTCTAGCTTAATTTAAAGCATGAAAAAGAGGGGAGTTCCTGGGAAGCTGCCAGCAGTAATGTCCTCCTGCACTTTAAGCAAATAGTTTGTTTCCTCCACAGGAGACAGATCAATACTCAAGAAACAAAAACAAAATCAAGAAAAGCTAAAAGCTTAGTCATGTAAATCAGGGGGGAAGAAAATTGAAAGAAAGCTCCTCATTGGCATTCTACAGCTTCAGCAGACCCCTATGGCCCATTAGCTAATTTCTGTTAAAACACAGAGCTCTGGAATGATAAATGCCAGTGGCACATTTCTAAAGGTTTGTGGTTACTGAAATAAACATGTCCCTGTTCCCAGGACACCCAGAGACAGAAAATTAACCAGAGGTTAACTGGGTCATTAGCTAGAGCACAATACAGGTCACTGCAGATTTAATTTAGTTTGTATTCGGCTAAAGAATCAAATACAGCAACCAGTTCTCACAGCAGGAAAGCACGTAACTTATCAGCATGCTGACGTATCTTAGATACCAGGGCACCATGTCTGTCATGATTCACACCACTTTTAACTGATGTCATATTATTTTGATGAATCAAACTACAGCATCTACACACACATGCATACAACTTAAATGGTTCTGAATCTAAGTATTCAAATACATGCACAAATACTGTATATTTAACATCTAAGTTTTTCCTCCAAAACAGGGTTGGCAAGAAAGTAGTCAATACACAAGCCTTAAAAAAAAAAGTCATGTGGGTTAAGAAAAAGCCAAAACATCAGGTTTTAATGAGTTTCATCAGCACCTAAATAACATATATAAGTATTTTGTCCCAATACAGTCTCTTATGAACAACATACCTCAGCAGCTCTAACATGAGAAGCCCAATAGCCCAAATGCTGCAAGAATTGGCAATACTAAATAAACATTTAGAACCTGTTTGTTCCCTACAGATATGCATCAGTCTGCACTAAAGAAGAGGGTTTTGAAAGACTGCATGAATTATCAAGAATCCTGTATAATGTATTTCAAACCAGTGGGGTCAATTTACTTTTTTAAAGTAGATTGATCTTAAGACCTTGAAACAGGATTAGATAGAATAAAACAATAAACAGAATTAAGCAAGGACTTCAAGACCTTTAATTCTCTGCAGTAAAATTTTTATTACAAGTGTGTGGCTTCCTAGAATTCAGAGACATCTAGCACATGCATTGGTAACTTATAAACCTAATACTTTTCTTCACTTCATGCAGAGCTTCAGAAACGTGGCTCATGAGTTCTCCTGCCAAAACTTGCATCAAGATCAGAACTGAAGGAAAAAAAAAAAAAAATCAGCATTTAACTAAACTCCATTCCATAGCACTATTCAGTCTAGCTTCATAGTCACATGAACATACAATTTCTGCAGCACAGGGTTTCTAGAGCAGATGACACAAAACATAATACCATTTAGATATCAGAAGACCCACCAAGCAAATCATCCCCTGTGGAATCCTTTGAACCCCTCACAGAAATCCCCAGGGCCTTGGCCTGGAAGAATATACCATAGAGTCTCGACCTAGGCTTAAAAAAAAGACTTCCCCATGGAACCTGGGAACACTGTGATCCACCCCAGTTTACGTTCCCCATATGTTCCTAATTCCTGTGGTTTCTCCTTTCCCTGTTTCCTCATTGGTTGCGATATCCCTGGTGGCTGGCCCTGTCTTCCCTGTAGGCCAATGCCCTTTGCCCTGCCCTTTGTGCCGCCCCCGTGCCCTCAGACCATTGGCCGCTGACCCCTACTTAACCTTGTGCACAACACACGGCCAGGTCTTTCGTCCCCGATTCCCCTTCGGCGTGCTGGAATAAACCTTTGCTGGAACTTATCATACAAAAGGCCTTTCTTGCCTCTCTTTGCTGAGCTAGCTGTGGTGAGTGTGGTGTGTGTGGACTTGACTGCTTTGCCTGAATGCCCACCCAAACAGCTTTTCACAGGAGATGCTTATTTGGAAACAGGTAGCAGCTTCCACCATCTAAAGCCCCGCACTGCTACAACCCCCCAGTACAATATGGTTTCCACACTATGTGCTTTAGTGTCATTGTTTGGAATTTGTTTCCCCCCATCCTCCAACAGATGATGTGGAATGTTCAATAACATCTAAAATTTATAGTCAGCTAAATGTTACTATACTCCTGAGACATCTTTTTACAATATAGTAGTAAACCAACCCATAAAAGGCTTCCTGGGAAATTAGTTTAGTAAGTGCCTACTAAGAGTCAAAGAAATCCTTACCATATTCCAACTTAACACAATAACCTTCACAATATGCCAAACACATTCAGAGGTCATCAGATAAGCAATTCTAAACGCTGCTCCTTCTGAATACAAAGTTTACATGGGACTTAGAATATAGTTTTAAATTAACAAGTCTTACTGTTTTTTAAAAACTAAGTCACAGAGAATCATTAGGTGTTTTCTTTCATTGGAAATGCTATCTTTCAACATGCCATTTTTCTACCAATTTCCTCTTTTTCAGCTGTCTTTTTTTCTGAAACAATCTTATTCTAGTCATACTTATGCACATATCTTCAAGTTAGTTCCTTTCTCTTCATATCACCTTACTGATCCATACTCAAAGAGCTCAAAACTGCAAACTACCACCCAGAAGAACGCTTCAAAAATCTTTGTGAAAAGTGCAATCCAAATATAAATTGTCAAGAATTGTTAAAACAGTAATACGGGTTCAATTTAGTGAAAACATGCATTTATAGGCAAAGAAATTCCAGCAAGGGTTACTAATTGTGACAATTGTAAACCCAGTACAACTTGTAGAACTTGCTGAGTGATGGGGACTTCTCAGTATCATACCTCTTTATATCTGTATTCTTGTTACATGCTAAAGTGCCTATTATCAGCTGCAACAAGAGATAAACCACTGAGCTTGACAGTTCACTGTAACTGCCTTGATATGAGAATAAGAATATTGGATAAGGCCAGGGCATTACTCATCTGCAGTGGCCCAGTACTATCTTTACTTCTGAGATTCTTAAACAGGCATTTTTTAAGTAGACCAATGAAATACACGCCAAGTTATTTTCCAATTTCTGCTGATACAAACTGAGGTACTCCATTGCTCAAAATAGGTTTTCACCACCTTCAGTACATGCATGATAATATTGCTTATAAAACCAGCCCAAAATAAGGTCTTGAAACAGATATGCAACATCCTTGGCCTATTTAGTAAGATAGAAATGGATAATAATATGCCCCTCAACTATGTAAACATGAACATAGCTAGGAAAATGGCTACTGCAGCATGCTCTCTCATCTTTTCTGTCATTTAAAGAGACTAACTACTTCAAATATGTCACAGAAGTTTTTCTAAAGAATGAAAGAAAAATCAAGGTACTCAAGTACTTGATCTGTCTTGAGACAGATCACAAGAATATTGCACTTGAAGTGATTGTTAGCTCAGCCTTGCATTTTCTGCAACTTACACACCATGAATATGATTCCTGTAAGATCATGATTAAATCCTACTTTAGAAATAAAACAAGAAGTTCCTATCTGCAGTAAATAATTTCACCTTGAAACTCCATTTAAGGCTCCCACCACAAATAGCTGACATCTTCTGCAGAGGTTTCCACTTGAAGTACAGTAACTTCTCTGTTAGTGGTTTCTACAGAATGCATGCTAACAAAGGAAAGAAGATAACACAGAACAAATGTAACAGTTTTTTCTTTAGTGACAATATAATAGAAAAAGTAAACCTGAACTATTTCCTTCAGAACACAGTGCAACACTGGAAACACATTTACCAAGAGGAATCAGACACTCTTCCTAAGGCTACTGTAAAACAGGAACAGAATCTGGAATCAAAGGTTCGAAGGAAGCTACTTCTGCAGCTGATGATCTTCCCTTCTGTGTCAGCAAAGTACAGAAGGTGAATACAACAAACAATTTGAATATTGTTTTGCAGTATCAGGGTCTATTCTAGGTTATAAACTTTCTAGAGGTAGCAGAAGTTCACTCAAAGGTAAATTAATTTATAGACATTATTTTTGCCTTTTTTTCCCCCCTCATCTCCCCACAGATGATGATTCATTTCTTCTGATTGATTCCTCTACTGGAAACATTTCTTCAGCTTGTCAGAATAGTGAAGCACAGGATTGAAAAATACAATTTTCTGGGAAGCTCAAACATTCATTTTAATTGACTTGAACTTAATAAGCTTAGTTTGTGTTGTGCAAAATAAATCAAAACTAGACAGTTAATTTTCTCACAGCATATAAGAAAGGGATAGGAAATAGCAGAAATCAAGAATATAAAAACTGGCATGTTGTGGTTCAGTGTTTTAAAATCCTGATCTTCTAATTGTGAGACTTTTCTCACCAGAAAATAAAAATTAAGACTATGATCAAGAGTCACATTAACTGAGTCACTGAGGTAAATCCAGAGCAGATTTTTTTTAAACACAGAGACCAGAGATTTGAAAGACATTTAATTGTCCTTATTCTATGATGCTTTCAAATTTTATTTCAGGTTTGATTTGGGTTTTTTTTTCTAATTCAAAAGCACAATTGAAAAATTTGTTGAATACTACACCACATAGCTACACTGCATTCATTAGGATTAGTGACATATGTGCTACACACCAGTGCCAATGAGATATTTCAATTTATGTTGCTATGCGCACATGTCTACAAGGATAATCAGCACACTGGAAAAATCTGACCTTGGTTTAGGTTTGTTTTAAATCAAAACCACTTTGCAACAGTGGTTTCCAATGGATGTTAGGTGCTCAGCGCCACCTATCTTGCTCTAAGAGGCTGCCTAAAGTGTGTTTATTTAGTAATGCAAAATAGCACCTAACTACACACTAGAAAAGGAGGAAGCTGCTTAGCATACACTAACATGTAAATCAAGAGCTCAAATTTAGTGTTCTCTGCTTCTGATATAAAACTTCCTTACTACATAGTCCCCATTAAACGTCTTCACACGTGTAATTAAAGCAAGGGACTAACTCAGCTTTGTCCACCACAGTAGTCACAGAATATTTTTGATAGTTAAAAGTTATAACTTCCAGTAATACTTAATCTTTTTAAAATTTAATATAACTGTTCTTTTAATTGCTTTAATTGTAACATCTTCATTCTTACAAGAACTGGCAAAAAATTATCAAGGTATCTGAAAGTTATTTTTGTAATTTTGAAAACTACTTACTATTAAGGCTGTCCGGTTCTTTGCAAACTACAGCCATATTACAAGATAACAGCAGGATGAACTCACAGTTTAGTTTTATTGTTTGATAGCACAGTAACTTCAGCTGTACCTTTAATGAGATAAATGGCACTGGCTGAAATACAGTACTC